>NW_017673732.1:44902-107001 GCF_001879085.1 Nicotiana attenuata
TTTTATTTATTTACAAAAGTACTTCTAAGGAAAAGCAAAAATATTTTTGGATTTCAATTTTTTAAAATTTTTATTGACATTTACAAAAAAGACTTCTAAAGAGGAAAAGAGTATTTTTGGACTTTTGTTTCTGACTTTTTTTTTTGGATTTTTGTTTTTAAAAAAAAAATACTTCAAAATGAAAGAAACCCGTATTTTTGGGTTTTGATATTTATAGATTTTTCTTTTTATTCATATGAAAGACATTAGAAAGAAGGAAACCATTTTTGAGTTTAAAAAACTTCTTTCTTTGAATTTTTTAAGGAAAGATTTCTAAAGAAAGAACTGAAAGAAAATATTTTTGGATTTTTTGAAAATTGGGGTCGGAACCGATGAGGTTTGCCTACGTATCTCACATCCGGTGAGAATCAGATCCACGTAGTTCGGTCAGATTTGACAAAAATAAAAACCAACTATCTTTCAAACAGAAAATTTTTGTCAGAATTTTGGCAGAGTTTCAGTATATTTTGGACACTGATTTTTTCAAAACAAGTAATTATCTCTCTGAGCCTTCACACTGCTATTTTCTTTTCCCAATTTTCTTCTATTATCCACAAGCCGGTCAACATGTGAATCCGAAGCAAATAAATAATATCGATGAAGTTTTACAAGAACGGACGCAATGTATAGGGTTGGACGAATAAACGACTTACGGGAATGGTTAGGAGAACTGGAGCGGGACCGCTCCTGCCAGGATGACCGTTGCTCGCCGGATTACCTGCAAATAAACGATACAAGCATATATTGCATAATTTAAACATGATGCGAATTCCCGTCGGACCATGAATGTTGTCTTTGGACGGTTAGGAATGGCGTCTCAGACCATGATGTCCTGGGCCATGGGTTGTTTGATGCAGGATTCGCAGGCCGTGAAATGATGTTCTCGGGCTATGAGGATGGTGCCTCTGAACCATGATGCCTTTGAATAATGATATGCAAAAGATTGAAAGAGATCCTCAGGCCATGACATGGTGTTCTCGGGCCATGAAGATGGTGCCTCCGAACGATGACGCCTTTGGACGAGTTGGCGATATTTCAGCCCATGAAGGATGCAGTAGTATGATGCGGACAAGACAGAGCTCAGTCTTTCGAATTGAAGGGCAGAGCTTAGCCCATAAGAAAAGCGAGATAAATAGTGCTTGAGATAGCACTTAGTTTCGAAGAAAATTGGAGGCAGAGCTTAGCCTCGAAAGGCAGAAAAGTAGCCTTATGCAAAGATGCGAATGCAGATGGAGGTAGAGCTTAACCTTGGAAGGCAGAATGGTAGCCTTATGCAAGTTGGAAGGCAGAATAGTAGCCTTATGCAATGCAAATGCAGATGGAGACAACGTTTAGTCTCGGAAGGCAGAATAGTAGCCTTATGCAAATTGGAAGGCAGAATGGTAGCCTTATGCAATGCAGATGCAGAGGGAGACAGCGTTTAGTCTCGGAAGGCAGAATGGTAGCCATATGCACATTGGAAGGCAGAATGGTAGCCTTATGCAATGCAGATGCAGAGGGAGATAGCGTTTAGTCTCGGAAGGCAGAATGGTAGCCTTATGCAAGAAATAAAATAACAAATGACAGTAGAGTTTTCTTAGCTGATAGTAGATTGCAGCGTTGTGATTACTTGGAGCATTGTGACTACAAAGCATTGCTTGTGTGTGCTGATAGCAAATGTAGGTAAGTGCAACGGTTCTAAGAATCGTATTTTTGAACAATGTGTGTCCCCTGGGCGTACAGTATGTTTAAGGATTTCGCAATCCTAGTGCCTGCATCCAAAGAAAAATCGTGAGTTTTGTAAGGGGGAGGTTAGTTCGTATCCCTGCTGGCTTTGCTTGACTCGTTCGGCTTTGATCCGGTGATATTGTTTGTGTCATTGGGGTAGCGTTGCTAAACAAAGTAGTTTCAATAATAAACATGCATGATTTTGTAAAAGTATGACATAAATGTATAATTAAAAATAGTTTTTACATGAACCGACGACTGTGAGGTAGTTTAGGACATTACAACCTCTCCTGCTATGGAATTTTGAGGGTCCTCCTCAAAATTCTGCTCCAGTTTGATGGGTTGACGTTTCTGACTGTTGCTCGTGCGGCGATCGGCTGAAATTACTTCGGAATTTTGAGGGCCCTCCTCAAAATTCTGCCCAATTTCCAATTGCGGGGGGAAATGAAATTTTTATTGAATTGTGACAGAACCCATAGGGCTGCCTACGTATCCCCTCTTAAACGCGAATCAGGTCAGGCGTAGTTAAATTTACATCATATAAGGAAAGCATAAAGATTACACATAGTAACGCTTGACTGCATCTGAATTGATTGGCTTTGGCTAGACTTCTCCGTCCATTTCTTCAAGTATGAGAGCTCCTCCTGTCAAAACCCGGTGAACCATGTATGGACCCTGCCAGTTGGGAGAGAAATTCCCTTTGGCTTCATCTTGATGCAGAAAATTTTTCTTCAACACTAGCTGCCTCGGTGTGAACTGTCTTGGCTTGCCTCTTTTGCTGAAGGCCCTGGACATTCTGTTCCAATAGAGTTGACCATGGCAGACTGCATTCATTCTCTTTCTGTCTATAAGGGCTAGTTGCTCATAACTACTTTTTACCCACTCTGCATCGCCGAGCTCAGCTTCTTGTATGATCCTTAGGGAAAGAATTTCTACCTCAGCGGGAATGACAGCCTCTGTACCGTAAACCAACATATAGGGGGTTGCCCCGGTTGATGTGCGGACTGTGGTGCGATACCCCAGTAGAGCAAATGATAACTTCTCGTGCCACTGTCTATGCTTCTCTATCATTTTCCTGAATATCTTCTTGATATTCTTGTTGGCGGCTTCTACAGCTCCATTCATCTGAAGTCTGTAGGCTGTGGAATTCTTGTGTTTGATCTTGAAAGTTTCTCACATAGCTTTCATCAAGTCGCTGTTGAGGTTGGAGCCATTATCAGTAATGATTGACTCTGGAATTCCGAATCGACAAACAATGCGGTCGCGGACAAAGTCTGCCACGACTTTCTTAGTCACTGCTTTGTAAGATGCTGCTTCGACCCATTTGGTGAAATAGTCGATGGCTACTAGGATGAACCTGTGTTTGTTGGAAGTGGCAGGCTCGATTGGTCCAATAACGTCCATTCCCCAGGCGACGAACGGCCACGGTGAGCTTGTTGCGTTAAGCTCGTTTGGAGGTACCTTTATCATGTCTGCATGTATCTGACAGCGGTGGCATTTCTGGACATACTGGATGCAGTCCGTTTCCATAGTGATCCAAAAAAACCGTTCATATGTGGACCGCAGGTCCCAGCATGAATTTCCTCTAGTAGCTTGGATGCTTCCTTTGCATCGACACATCTTAATAATCCTAAATCGGGAGTCCTCCTATACAGGATTCCTCCGCTCTGAAAGAAGTTGTTGGACAATCTCCGAAGTGTGCGTTTCTGAGTAGGATTTGCAAGCTCTGGGTACTCTCCTTTTGCCAAATATTCCTTGATATCATGAAACCAAGGCTTTCCGTCTGCTTCTTCTTCAACATGGGCACAATAAGCTGGCTGATTATGGATTTTCACCAAAATGGGATCAATGAAATTCTTGTCTGGATGCTGTATCATAGATGATAGGGTAGCCAATGAATTGGCAAACTCATTCTGGATTCTGGGAACATGTTGGAATTCTGTCTTTGTGAACCTCTTTCTCAATTACTGTTCGTGGTGCAGATACGGGAGTATCTTGGAATTCTTGGTTGCCCATTCTCCTCGTACCTGATGTATAAGTAAGTATGAATCTCCAATCACTAGCAGCTCTTGAACGTTTATGTCAATGGCCATTTTGAATCCTAAGATGCAGGCTTCATACTCGGCCATATTGTTGGTGCAGGGGAACCTGAGTTTGGCAGACACCGGATATTGTTGACCGGGTTCTGATATTAGGACTGCTCCAATGCCAACTCCTTTGGAGTTCGCTGCTCCATCGAAGAACATTCTCCAACCGTCATAGGATTCCGCAATGTCTTCTCCTATGAATGATACCTCTTCATCAGGAAATACATTTTTAGGGGTTCGTATTCTCCATCCATGGGGTTTTCAGCAAGGTGGTCTGCCAGTGCCTGTCCCTTGACTGCATTTTGAGTTACGTAAACAATGCCGAACTCACTCAACAGGATTTGCCACTTGGCTAGCTTGCCAGTGGGCATGGGCTTCTGAAAGATGTACTTAAAGGGATCCATTCTCGATATGAGATTTGTAGTATAGGCACAGAAGTAATGTCTCAGCTTCTGAGCTACCCAAGTCAAAGCATAACAGGTGAGTTCCAATAGAGAATACCGGGCCTCGTACAGGGTGAACTTCTTGCTGAGATAATAAATGGCTTGCTACTTCCTTCCTGTTTCATCGTGCTGCCCCAGAACGCAGCCGAAAGCTCCTTCTAACACTGCAAGGTAGAGTAATAAGGGTCTACCTGGCTCAGGCGGGACTAAGACAGGTGGTGTTGGTACTCCTTGATTTTGTCGAAGGCCTTTTGGCAATCATTGGTCCATTTGGTGGCGGCGTCCTTCTTTAACATCTTGAAGATCGGCTCACAGATAACTGTAGACTGTGCTATGAATCGGCTGATGTAGTTAAGCCTTCCCAAGAAACTTATCACATCTTTCTTGTTCCTTGGCGGTGGTAGTTCTTGAATGGCTTTGACCTTCGATGGATCCAGTTCTATTCCTCGGCGACTCACAATAAACCCAAGCAATTTCCCAGCAGGAACCCCAAATGCACACTTCGTGGGGTTTAATTTCAGGTTGTATTTCCGCAGTCTATTGAAGAACTTCCCCAGATCGTCTATGTGGTCAGTGGCCTTCTTGGACTTGATAATAACATCATCCACATATACCTCGATCTCCTTGTGTATCATATCATGGAAGATGGTAGTCATGGCCCTCATGTAGGTGGCCCTTGCATTCTTCAGGCCGAATGGCATCATCTTGTAATAGTACACTCCCCATGATGTAATGAAAGTTGTTTTCTCAGCATCTTCCTCATCCATCCAGATCTGATGATAACCAGCGAAGCAATCTATGAATGATTGTAGCTCATGCTTGGTGCAATTGTCAATCAGGATGTGTATATTTGGCAAAGGGAAGTCGTCTTTCGGACTGGCCCGGTTGAGATCCCGGTAGTTGACACAGACTCTGACTTTCCCATCCTTCTTTGGCACTGGCACAGTGTTGGCTAACCACGTCGGGTATTCTACTACCCTGAGAACCTTAGCGTTGATCTGCTTGGTGACTTCTTCCTTAATTTTCAAGCTCATATCAGGCTTGAACTTCCTGAGCTTTTGCTTTATCGGCGGACACGTTGGATTGGTTGGCAGTTTGTGAGCCACAATAGACGTACAGACCAGTTATGTCATCATACGACCAGGCGAATATGTCCTCATACTCCTTTAGAAATTTTGTGTATTCTTTCTTCTCTGATGGCGACAGGTGAATGCTGATTCGCGTTTCCTTGATGTTTTCTGAATCTCCCAGGTTGACAATTTCGGTCTCGTCCAGGTTGGACTTAGGTCTGTTCTCAAAATTCTCAACTTCTTTGACAATCTCGTCAGGTATGTCATCTTCCTCTGAATCAATGTCCGTTTGTTGCGTTGTCTCATTGTATGTCACAGTCATTGGTTCATCAAGACAAGTAATAGTAATACTGTATAGGTAAAGTAATGAGAGAAAACGATAATAGTAAATATTGATTCATAAGAAAAATAAAAAATGCTTTTGATAAATTGAATAATTGTTTTGAGCATCGAAGATCTTATTGCGGGAATTGAAAAATGCGAAAAGAAAATCATTTAGTAAACAAAACAGTGAATAATGCTTGTTTTAGCCTTGCTACCCCGAGGCTCGTCGGGCTTTGGTTGTCTTGATAGTCCAATTCTTGAGATGTGCCCCTCTGCTCACAGCCTGTATGGAAGGGCCTTCCTCCCCCTCCTCCTCGAGAATAACGCAACAGTCCATATCACCATCCTCTAGAAACAAGTTCCTCACTGCTGCAAGTGCTTCTTCTTTATCCGACCCATAAATAATGTCGGCATGTTGGAAGGTCTGCTCCAGATGCGGTATTGGCTGCTCTAGTGGGTAGTAAGGACTGTGCCATGGTGGCGACCAGCTATTGAATTCTTCCCAGGTGTATTCATATCCCAAACCGAAGGTGGTGCCATGTTTCTTGAGTTTTATGGGTTTAGAGATTCCTTGGAGGTTCTTGCCTTTAGAGGGACAAGGGGGAGGAGTGGGTGGAGGGCCCCTGGATCTTGTGAAATAAGATGATGATGCCAGAGTGCACGAACTAACCCTTGGGGAGGGGAATAAAAAGAAAGAAAACAAAACAAAAACAAAAGGTAATCAAGTCAGCGAGGATTATAAAAAGTATTGCAATATTTAAACACATAGTGCAAGAATGTAAAGCGTGTCCTAATTTGGGAACCTCTTTGTGCCCGGGTAGGCCTAGCGACAAATTGATTCGGAGAACTTAGAATGCTAAATGCCTCATTTTATTGATAAAAATAGACGAATCCCAAAACGACACTAAATAAGTAGGAAATAAAGGTCACTAATGGTCATTGGCCTTATTATATTCATAAAGCGAAAAAGTAAATTCCTATCTATTTGGTCCTAGAAGGACCTTCCCTAGACTCGACATCCTTGGCTCCTTCGAACAGCTTCCCCAATTCGCGAAGTCCCAGCAACAGGTATTCTCTGGCTAGATGTCCACCTTCGGTCCTTTCAGCCTTTTGACAGTCTTTAACCCTTTTGAGAAATTTTCCCTCTAGTTCTACTATGCCTTGCTCTAAGTATCCTAGCCTTTTGTTGGTACTGATAGCCGTGTCTTTCCATTCCTCAATCAGCTTCTTGTTGGACTCACACTAGACCGTCCAGTCCTCCTATCTCCTTTAGCAAAGGTGTCATTTCGATGTCCCCAAAGCGGAACACGGCCCTTCCACAATCCCAAAATAAGGTAGCAGCCTCTATTATCATGTTGTTAGGATGGATCTCCAGGAGGGACGGTAGATTACCCAGATATTTTCTGACGAGGGTTTTGTCACTAGAATGTAAATCTTCTTGGGTGGATATTGGTGACCATGCCGAATCTGGGGACTTCGTGCCTTATATTTCTGCAAGGCAAACAAAGTTAGGTCCTTACCCCCACCAGACTCGACTATTTAACATCAACAATTAGCATGAAGCATTTGGTTCTCCAAATAAATGCACATAACTGGATGATATTCGTTTGGGTTTAGGGAAACCCAGTGGACTTTTGGACAAGGCTATCTTAAAAGCTATTGTGCGGACAACACTTTTAGCTTGGCTAGGTTTGACCATGATGTATGCAACTACAATAACAGAGTAAGGTTTCTATGGGGTTTTAGACTGGTACCCTTGAGCGGAAAACTCAAGGGGGAAGGCACGGAACCGTCGACTGCACCGCTGATCGACTAGTTTTACCGCAAATAAACCTTTCCGAATTTAGGGGCTAATGATATAGGAAGGGCGCAACCACTCATCAAGCGTTGCTATAGTATTTTGTTTTGTACGAGTGGAGTATGATGTTGAGCATGATTATGCAATAATTAAAAGCTTGTTGTCATGTATTTGCACGTTAAGAAAGCGATAAATACATCAGTTTCATAATTTAAAGCGGTTACAAAGGAAGGAAACAAGAAAGATACGTCAGTTTGCTTTTGAAGAAGAAATTAAACACTTAAAGGAATTAAACAAATAATTGCACATAGGGGGGGTACAAATTCACAAAAACGATCTGAAATGGTAAAAGCCTAAAAATCCCCAGCAGAGTCGCCATGCTGTCGCGCCCCCTTTTTCTCGCGAAATCGGGTTTATGACTTTTTGGTTGAGACAACTCGTTCCTTTTGGGAAAAGGGTTTGCATTTTGAAGAGTCGCCACCTAACGACTTAAGGTGCGTTAGGGCACCTAGAGGGTTCATTTATAACTACGTTTGGTAACCAGAGACCGGGTAAGGGCTTCAAATTATCCTAAGGGGAAGGTGTTAGGCACCCCTCAGGATCCACCAATGTGGTTCCCGGCCAAACAGCTTTTGTGGATTTGTACAATTTAGCAAATAAACAAGTATGGCTCAAATAATAGGGGATTTAAGTTTAAGTACACAGATGTTCGAAAAACAGTTAATGAAAAGCTAGATTTTGAAAAGAATTATAATCTAAGCATATTTGTGAATGTGAAGGGGTATCCTAGGTTTGTTTATAATATGGATCACATCAATGCAATACCCGGTATGACACTCCTCAAAGAGGGGCTACACATGATATTAACGCACCGGTCATCATATCCATATCTACCCTTTCCCACCCCATGAAGGTAATTAAAGCGAGGGTTGGTCTCGACCCCTATTGCATGCTGTTACACGTCCCTTCCTATCAGTCTCGGAGAAATTTAGGACTCCTATCCCATAAAAAGGGGGTTCTAGGCAGACCCTCAAGTTTAAAGGTAAAATACTAAGGCAACACATAATAAACAGATAAGACTTCAATTAAAGGGGAGCATGGAAGACAAATAAAAGGCTCAGGTATACCTCCACACATAGTACACATAAACAGCATGACTCATACACAATTAAGGTCTAACCTCAGATCCTAAGCATGGTATCTAAGTGATAACTGTCGTGCCCCCTTTTTCTCGCGAAATCGGGTTCGTGACGTTTTGGTTGAGACAACTCGTTCCTTTTGGGAAAGGGGTTTGCATTTTGAAGAGTCGCCACCTAACGATTTAAGGTGCGTTAGGGCACCTATAGGGTTCATTTATAACTACGTTTGATAACCAGAGACAGGGTAAGGGCTTGAATTTATCCAAAGGGGAAAGTGTTAGGCACCCCTCAGGATCCACTAGTGTGGTTCCCGGCCAGACAGTTTTGTGTGAATTTGTACAATTATCAAATAAACAAGTATGGCTCAAATAGTAGGGGATTTAAGTTTAAATACACAGATGCTTGAAAAAAAAACAGTTAATGAAAAGAAGTACAATCTAAGCGTATTTGTGAATGTAAAGGAGTGTCCAAGGTTGGTTATCATATAGGATCACATCAGTACAATGCCCGATAATTAATCCTTAAAAAGGGGCTACGCGTGGCATTAGCACACCGGTCATCATCCATATCTACCCTTCCCCGCCCCGTGAAGGTAATTAAAGCGAGGGTTGGTCTCGACCCCTATTGTATGCTGTTCACTCCCGGAGGAATTTTGGACTCTTATCCTATAAAAGGGGTGGGGGTTCTGGGCAGACCCTCAGGTTTAAAGGCAAAATACTAGGCGACAAACAAGAACACATAGGACTGCATTTAGGGGGAAAACACAGAAAACAGATAGAAGGCTCAGATATACCTCCACAAGTAATGCACACAGACAACACGACTCATACACAGGTAAGGTCCACATTCAGATCCTAACAAGGTATTTAAGTGATAACAATAGAACCAGATTTATTACATGACTCAGAAAAGAAGTCCGAATCAGGCTTGCCTACTGGTTTTAACACGTTGACAGTTGAATACTAATCACAAAGACGGTTCTGGTTTTATTTTAAGATGATTTCCTAAGGCTTGCCTAGGCACGGAATACAGATGACTAACCTTTTATATAGTGAAACAAGGCAGGTTTTTTTTAAAGCGGACTCTTGAATCCTTATAGGCATGATATCTAATGACAAATCAAGGCAGTTTTTGAAAGAACTTGTTTTAGAGAAAATAAACCATTAATTAAACCAGTTTCAAAACGAACTAAAACGTGGGCTGGGTTGATTTATTTAACTAAACTAGTTAAGATCTATAGGCAGAATTTCTAGAGTTATTCCCTATAGGCATGACATCTAGTTGCTTAACATTGATTTCAGAAACTTTGCAGGCATGATGACCACTGAAAGAAAACATATAACACTTGTTATAATAGTAGCTGGATTAAATTATATCCTATAGGTATGACATCTATTTGTGAAACTGATTTTGAGACCTATTAAACATGATCTCTAACATGGTAAGGCAAGTATAGTAAAATCCTACTAAACATGATTTCTAACATGGTAAGGCCAAACATAGTGAAATATAAAGTCCTATAGGCATGGTTTCTAACATGGTAAGGCCAAACATAGTGAAATGTAAAGTCCTATAGGCATGGTTTCTACCCGCCTTACCCCACAAGCATGTAAATACCCGCCCTTTTCACTAGTTACCCCAATATTCGTTTACAAATTATTACGGACCATGTGAATGAATTACATAAGAAAAGTAAAAACTACACTATAGAGAGCCTAAAACAGGCCCAGACTTTCAGCACCTGATTAGGATTTCCTCCCTAAGTTATGCAATAAACCACCTCAAGTGCCAATATTGTTCCATAGCCTTTCTCATATCCGGGTGTGTCAGAGTTCCCTAAGGACCTCAAGGGATCCCAGGCAGTGCTCACACCCAGATTGCATAACCAAAACAGAGTAAATGCAATGTGGAAAGGCCAACTTTTATGTGTCCAAGTTCAGAGGGAACTCAAGGGTCCCAAGGCAAGGCTCACACAAAAGGGACAGAACCTAGTGGTCTAAGAGTATATGTAAGAGTGCTTGACATGGATTTAAAAGAGTTGAGTTGGAAACAATTTTGGAAACGATTAGTTTGAAATAAGTTTTGGAAGGCAGTAATAGAATTTGCCTTAGTGAAAAGAAAAGAAATAGGACAATCAGCAACACAAAAACAAATCATAGTGCAAACAGAAACAGGGAAATGAGGCATTGGGAACATACAGGTTTGAAACCACATAAATGGGAAACATTTGATGCAACAAATATACAGAACAACTATGAATCCATTGAACAAATCAGTCATGGTAACAGACATTTAAAACATAGGGAAGAGTGCAGCAGGATCATGTTGAAGACAAGGGTTTTGTTGAACAAAGTTTGACACTACATGGTTATACCAGTTAGGGAGGGGTAAGGGAACTAAGTGAACATGCTGGACAAGTATCAAAGAACTAAGTAAAGTTTGATATGATGATTACACACAAGGCAAGAATTTAGACATGCTTGACAACATCAATCATAGAAATAAATTGAATAACTAGTACAGTAGCAAGCATGGATGTATAGGCATGGAATGCATAAAGTTGAGTTTCAAATTTAAACTAGAGACATACTGTGAGCACGTGATTTTTGCCCCACATAAATTACTCCTACAGAATCCCAAAGAATTGGATTTTTCTTTTAATTATTTGTCACTTTAGGAATTATTGTACAATTTTCTTAATTATTTACATTTTTTTGTGCATGTTTAATTTCATTTAAATCATGAAAAATACCAAAAAATATCGCGCATTGCATTTAGGATTTGTTTTTATATTTTTTAGAATTAATCAGTAATTATTTATTTTTAAAAAATTTGAAAATCACAAAAAATAGCTCATTTTACATTTTTATCTTCTAATTCTTAGTTTATTGATTTTTCTCTTTTAGTCTAGAGTTAAGTGATGTTTACAATTTTTATAATTAATTAATTAGTTTAATTTCACATTTTAGGTAATTTAGGATTTTTAAATTGTTAGGATTTTTAATTAAAAAAAAGGAAAAGAAAAGATAAAAGAAAAGGATTTTAAAAGGATTTTCCGGAATTGGATCTCCCAAATCAGCCCAAATTGAATAATCCGCCAATCCACGCCAATAACCAGGCCCAAAATCCAACCCATACCCGGTCCACCCCGTCTAACTCCCAAACGAACCCGTTTCAGGTGGACTCAATCACAGCCGTTGGATTTTATCAATCCAACTGTCCGGAACTGAATGGACTCTTACCTTATAACTGTCCGAACCGAGTCAACCCACCCCCAAAACCAAAAAATTCACCTTATTTCTCCTGTCTCTCACCCTCACCTGTATAACCTTAGCCGCCCTCATTCTCTTCGCCGCCCCCATCGTGAACCACCACTAGAAATCGCCTCACGGCGGTTCCGGTGGTCAAATCAGTCATAAAATGATACCACGAACTCCCCATTCCGAATCTTCACTCCCCTTCCTTCGAATCAAACCTGATTTAATCGAATCTTAAATCGAAAATGCTGCCAAAACTTCAACCGTTCCAAATCGCCTCAAACTTACACCCTATGACCCTTACCCCTCTCTAAGCCCCAAACCACCTTTTGCCCCCCTCGAATCACCTCCAGTTTGTTCGAATTTCGGATCTTAGATCCCGAAAACCCTAAGTCTTTTTCTCCTCTTTGCTTGGTCAGTGAATGGTCGGATGAACCCCAAACCAGCATTAGTTGATTGTCCTCGTTAAGGGCAGTTGATTAATGACGGTTGAGGGTTCATTTTCTTTCTTCGAAGAATTCTCCCTAGTTCATGAAGTATTTCTGAAGCAGACAAGGTTTCTCCTTCCTCTTTTATTTTATTCCTCTCTGATTTTCCCTCTTCTTTCATTCTTCATGGTCTTGTTTTGCTCTAGATTGAATGGCTGGTTTTTCTGGTTTTGAGTTTTTAATCATGCTTCTGTAATTGCTCATTAATAATGACCATTTAGTTTAGGGTTAATGTTCGAATTAGCCATCAGAATTTCAGTTTCCTTTTCAGTTTATTTGTTAATGTTTAATGAAGATAAAATCAGCACTTTGCATTATTCGATCCTCTGTTTTAGCTGGTTGATTTAATTATTTCCAAAGGTGAAGTAGGTTATTCATTGTTTGTTAATTGTTAAACGTAAGTTTCAATTGATGAATCTTTGAATTGTTTCCGATTTCAAAACCTTTTGATGCCTTTTGATTCAATTTACCTTTGATTTCTATTAGAGAATTGTTAGTCTAATCTGTGACTCTTCAAGACTTTTAAGGCTTAAATGAACAAGTAGAAACTTTAGGGACGCATTTGGACTAGAAAGTTTAGGTAGAACATGAAATAAGTAGTAATCTAAAGGGTAAAAAGGGGTTTTCACTTGGGCTGAAAATCAGTTATTTCTAGGAAAGTGTACAGCTGTCCTAGCTGTTTTAAAAAATATGCTGAAAATAGGACAGCTGTACCAAGGGCTGTTAAAAGGACTGTACTATTATTCCTTAGGATAAGGAATATGCTAAAAGATGCCCTCCCCTTAGGCAGCCTATATATAGTCTCCATCCTTCTGAAAAATACAGACTCTCACGCACATTTTCATCAGCAATTTTTCTGAAAAAGTTCTATTTCTCCTCTGAAAACTTCATACTCAAAACAGCTTTGAAAACTTCAAAATCTTTTATTCCTTCAAGCTTGAAATATGGTTTGAAGATAGAAGGTTCTTGGTCCATTAGCTGGTTTCTCTGTTTTCAGCTGGTCACTTTTGGGGTCCGAATTTCTGATTTTTTGGGGTTTGCTGTGCTGTATTTACTGCTGCTGTTCTGCTGTTCTCTCTTGGATTCTCAGATATTTGCTCTTCTATTTTTCTTTGCTGAATTCTCACTGTTTCAGGTACTGCTTAGATCTCTATGTAGTTTCCTTGTACACGAGTTATGAAAAAATGTCAAAATTTGCAAATGGATGTGCAATGAATAAGTGTTCTTTGGATACTGTTTGATCAGTCTTTGACTTTGGATAGTATAATGGCAAGTGTATTCTCATGAGCAATGTGTGTTTATTTATGTCAAGCTTGTTTGGTATTTTTGGTATGCATTGCAATAGCATGAAAAAATGATATTTAAAACTGAATATCAATGGCCTTGATTCATAGTAAAACACTTAGTCGAGAATGTTGTTCATGCTTCTTTAAGTAATAGTTTTCTCTTCCTCCATCTGATTTCCTCAGTTAAATATCTTCTTCTTTTTTTATTTATTTATTTGGTCATGAGCTATAACATGTTGGTTCAGCCACCAGTTGGTTGGATCAGTTGGCTTAGAAGCTTTAAGGTGGGATTTATATGTTAATAAAAGAAGATGAGGCTGCTATGGAGAAAGCCATGTTCAAAAAGGAGCAAGGATCTTCTACTAGTATACAAGTCTGTAATAGTTTAGTTCGAGATTAGGTTAGTAGATTAGTATTAGATTAGCTTATCATTTAGCATATTTGTTTCGAGAAAACAGTGGCATGAATTAACATCAATGCAAAGCTTGTTATTGGTGTAAAGTGTGTCATTCAATACTAAGAGTTGTGTAATAATTGGACTGTCTAACTAGCTGAATTCGGACTTACGTTTCACAGGCTGGGCTGCAATTAATGCGCCTAAGTGTGTGTTCTTGGTAAGTTTAAGGTATAATTCTGTGAACATCACTCATTGAATTAAGATGTTTCTTGCTGGAATTTTAGAGATTTGAGTGTTTGGTTTGGTCTTGGTTAAGGTTTAAGCCAAGGCAGCCTTTTGAAAGTCACGTTTGGGCTGCCATTATTTGAGTTCACTCTTTGCCTTTGGGGCTCAATTTCAGGCCCAAATGGCCTTTGTGCTCCTGTTCTCTTTTCCCTGGTTTGTTTTGTATTAGGTCATTACAATTAAGACCCATTGTTCATTTGATGAACGTGTTTCATAGTTGCGACTGGGCCAGGTTTACAGCCAGGCCCAAGTTGAGATCCATTCAAGCAAAATCGGAGATTTAGGCTATTGAGCCTGGGCTTTAAGCTCAATAGTTTAATAATTTGGAAAATGCCTCTCCTGAATTATGGTGTAAATGCATGCCTTTGTTCTTTTTTGCAAATCATAGTAGCTTGATGAGACCTTCAAATTTGAATTGCTTTATTTTCTGAAGTTTCATTTTTTTTAAATTAAGTGAACCATGTTCCTTGCTTTTCTTTTCCTTGGCAAGTTTGGTTAAAGTTCTAATGCAAAGAGGTGGATAGGCCCAGCCGGTGCCAATGCACAACTGGGCCCGCCTAAAAAATATAAGCCCAACGTGGGCTGTTTGTCTACCGGACCCGCAATTGTATCTTAGGCTTCTAATTTCTGGGCCATTCGTGAGCCCAATTTTCAGCTCTCAAAGTTGATTCGATTAGCTGGTTGTCTCTGGCCCATTCCCCTTGTCCCAAAATAATTTTAAAACCTTTTTTCATGATTAGAATATCCTAAGTGACCTTAATTGAATAAGTTTCTTCTAAAAAAAAAATTATTTGAGGTGTGCCATGTTTTAAAACCCATAACATATGGCCCTTATGAACTTAATTAAAATTTGTAATTTGAGGTGTGCCATGATAAACAAAACCCCCTAAGTCCATGGCCCTCGTATAATTAGTAATAACTCTTTAAGATCGAGGTGTGCCATTATTAAAACTTTCCATGGCCCTTGCAAACTTTGTTAATAATTTGGACAATCCTAGTTTGCTTTAGGCCCGACTTAGATTAGTATTGCGATTATGTATACGTTTGCGTAACATAATTGCAAATTTAACTCTAAAAAAGACTCGAGGGATGCGTTCACGCAACTTCAACCAAACTTTTCTTAATAAATTAACAAAAACGTTATTAATTGTGGAAACGTTCGCGTGACATGATTTTGACGCGCCAAAAGAAAAGAGTTTACATACGCGTAACTCAATTCTTTAATTACGAATAATTCAAGTGATATAAAAGCGGTAAAAAGATAAGTGCACACAGGTCCTAAAAATGAGTAGCTAAACAATCTAAGCCGAGTAATAATCACTAAGCGACCGTGCTAGAACCACGGAACCCGGGAATGCCTAACACCTTCTCCCGGGTTAACAGAATTCCTTATCTAGAATTTCTAGTTCGCAGACTCTTTAAAAAATAAAACTTCCTCGATTTGGGATTTAAAATAAACCGGTGACTTGGGACACCATAATTTATTCCAAGTGGCGACTCTAATAAACTAAATAATCCCAACTCGATTAATGTCACTTAAATTGGAAGAAACTCCCTTATATACTCCCTCTCGGGGTGTGTGAAAAGGGAGGTGTGACAGCTCTAGCGACTCTACTGGGGATAAGAACCCCGAACTTCCGGTTCAGGGTTTAAGAATTCGAGCTTGTTAGTGCGATTTTATTTGGCTTTATTTGTTTATATTACTGTATTTTATAGACTCAATGTGCTAATTGCCATTTATTTACCGCTTTGATATTACTTGAACTGTATTTAAATGCCTCTTTACGCCTCCCTTCTGAGTCTTCTGAAAAAACGGTGCTCACGCTCGCGTGGCCCACTTTTCTGTTAGATTTATACCCAAATAAGACGGGGCTGGGCAAGCAACAAGGCCGGGCAGACTTTTGTGCACCCGGTATGTTGCCCCCTCCTCGACCCCAGTTGTCCGCTCGGGTAACCCAAGTCTAGAACACAAACCCCAGGTTTAAAACCTAGAATAACACAACCTCATGCCGGATCCCTAGTAGGAACGATTATTTGCATCACGTGCATTTGACCTTGGGGACTCAACACAGGGGTTGGGTCTGTTTGGGACAGGTGTACCCAAAATAAAGTCCATCCTGATGCATCCTACGTGCTATGTGAATATTAATTTGTTTCGGCTTGCATGTTGACTGGCTAGGAAAAGGAAATAAAGAGAAAAAGCCAAGAGTGAGGTAGGATAGAAAACTTACCCGGTTCTAAAAATCTCGGTATTTGAAAATGTCCCGAAACTCTGCTAAATTTTTTGAAAAAAAAAGAGAAAAAAAGGAAAATGTATTTCAAAAGAGTGAGTCAAATATCATGTTTTTATGTCAAAACTGATGGAACTGCGTAGGTCTGATTCTCACCGGATATCGGATACGTAGGCAACCCACGTAAGGTTCGGCCTCATTTTTACAAATAATAATCAAATAAAGTGTGGTTTAGGGCTTTGGTCAAAATAATAAGCCGACTCAGCTTCGGTTGTATTTTCAGCCGTTTATCCCGGAATAGCCTTAGATTACCTTTCAATTGTCGAAAGGCTATTTTCGGGAGGAACGGGCAAGTCTGTCTAAAAGATGTCTTTTCCAATAAAATACTTTCCCCCAGCCTCAAAAAATTTGCTCGGAATTGCGAAGGGGCCACGTTTGTAAAAACGATCATTTTGCTAAAGTAGCAAAACAAAGGGGTCTTTGTCTGTCTTTTTATTAAAAAAAGAAAAAGAAAACTTGTCTTGTAAAAGAGTCCACAAGAGTCAACCCTAACCTTAACCCTCCACAGGTACAAATGAATACTGTCCGGAACCCGTCACAAATGAGTACTGCCCAGGACCCGTCACAATCTATCATAGAATGGGCTCAGTTGCAGCTTCGCATGTGGTGGAATGATTTAGACGAAGATTGCCAGAATTGGGTGAAAGAACAGTTGGGTTCCCTTATAGACATCATGCGCATCAAACCCCGGGAGGATTTAATCGAAGCCTTGATAACCTTTTGGGATCCCGTCCACAATGTGTTCCGCTTCTCGGATTTCGAGCTCACCCCCACTCTAGAAGAAATGGCCGGGTATATTGATTTTGGCCAAGAGTTAAGAAAGCAGCAACTCATATTCCCAAGGGCTCCCTCTGTGCACAAGTTCTTCGATCTTCTGAATATTAGTAAACAAATGAATAAGGCCCACATGAGCAAAGGATATTGTTCTTTCTACTTCTTGTACTTCAGGTTTGGACACTCAGCTGGGTTTGAAACACATGAAAAGGGGTTGAATAACTAACAAGACAAGAGCACATGGAAAATTCATCGTCGGTTTGCCTTCATCATGGAATTTTTAGGAATCATGGTCTTTCCAAATGCGGAGGGCTCAATAGATACTCGAATGGCCAGAATCGCCCAGATCCTCATCACCAAAAAAGATCACACACTTGTCCCGCTAGTGCTGGCAGACGTTTACCGGGCATTAACCTTGTGCAAATCTGGGGCTCAATTCTTCGAGGGTTGCAGTGTTCTTCTTCAAATGTGGATGATCGAACACCTTCGTCGTCATCCTAAGTTCATGAGATATGCTTCGGACGAGAACAGTTACATTAAAAATTATGAGGAAAGGGTGGAAGACTACAAACCACCAGAAGGAGTTGAAGCTTGGGTCTCCTGTTTAAGAAATCTGAGAGCAAATCAAATTGAATGGACCATAGGATGGCTTCCTGTAATAGAAATCATATACATGACAGCTTCAAAAGGCTACTTGATGATGATGGGATTGAGGAGTATCCAACCATATGCACCACAAAGAGTTCTGAGACAACTGGGAAGATATCAGGTGATACCCGAAGATGCAGATCTAAGTACCCAAGTCATTGAATTACACCCAGAAGCAACACTACCCGAGGCTTTAGTTCAACGGGATTGGAATGGTTGTCGGTATCTAAAAGGTGACACCCAGGTACCAGACCCGGCTAGGGACGAAGTTGATCCCAATTATGCTGCTTGGTTTGAAAGAAGGTTTTATGTGAACAATGAGCCAGAGCCCGAGCCCGAGCGCGAGAGGCCTGCCAAAAGGCCCCATGTTCAAGCTTTTGATGACAAAATCCAGGAAAGGTTGGCCTTGGGAGAAAAGGAAAAGAAATATCAAGCCAGCATTCACGCTTTGCGAGAAGAATTGAGAAATGTCACCTTCAATAATGATCTACAGGCACGAGAGGCCGAGGGTGAAAAAAAAGGCTGATCCAAGAAAATGAAGCTCTCAGAGCCCAGGTTCGACAACTGAGAATAGCAGCCGAGAACTCGGGCAGAAGCAGAAAAGATGAAAGGCTCATCTACAACCTTACACAAAAGGTACGTGACTGTGAAGATGATTTGCAGAAAACTGAGTCTGAGCTAGCAAAAGTACGAACAAAGTTGGCCAAAAATGCAGAAGGACGGGCAGCTTTCGTTCAACAGATGAAAGAAAGATATGAAAGAGGGGTCATAGGTTGGGAAAAGGAGATTAACAGCCTCGAAGGTAAAATGGCTAAACAAGCCAAGAGCTTCAAAGCCGAGAGAGAACATTGCTACGCTTTGATGGCACAGCTAGAGGGAGACCTACAGCATTTGCAAGAACAGAATCATACAGCTACTCGGGTCTTGGAGGCTAGGTCTCAGCAGATTGGGCGATTGTTGCAAGAAAAAGGCATCATCAGGGAAAGGGTTAGGAGAATAGCCGATTACATTGTGATGAAATGCAATTAGTGCGAGGACATGACTAGCTCCATGTTTTTAGCCATAGTGATGATCTTCGTCCGCCAGATAATGGATGATCTCTATCGCCTTCAGGACAACATGGCACAGAGGCCCGCAACAAGACCAGCTGGTGTTCCTAGGGCAGAGTTGGAGGCACTGATGTACTCCTGATTGTTTTCTCTTTTTCGAGTCTGTATTTTCATTTCTTAAAGGATGTTTCGAGTCTGTTTGTAGTATTAAATTCCTAGAAAAAGTATGTTCTAAGTCTTTTGTAACTAAGTGAAGTAGAAGTTTTATTTGGAAAACCCCAAAAATTATTTCTTTATTTTTTGCATTTATTCCCTAAACTACGTGATGATCTGATTCACGCGACGTCGTGATACGTAGGCAATCCTCATCGGATCCGGTCATGATTTTTTAAATAATAAAAGACAAAAAAAGAAAAGAAAAAGAAAAAAAAAAGAGAGCCAAAGAAAAACCAAAAGAAAAGCGAGAAAAGCAAGAAAAGAGAGGAAAGAAAAGAGAAGAAACAAGAATAAGAGGAGAGGCATTAAAGAACCAAAGTGGAAAGAAAGGAAAGTTGGAGAGATAAATGAAAGCCGGGATGAAACGTGCAACCGTTGCAAAACATGCAGAAACACATTTAACTGTATAGGTTCATCACACCCCAATGTGCGATTCCCTATGTGTTAATTGTCTCGCACTAGCCGGTTTGTTGTGTTTGCTACAAGCCAGGCTCTATATTAAGGTGGTTGGTTTTGTGGTAATCTGGCTTCACATCCCTACTTCAAAAGATCAAAGGGAAGCGTCGAAATGTCATCTGAGGGTCATCTACCAACGGTTCCTATCCCCGAGGATAGCCCTATCTCGGCCATCCCAACATCAAAGTCGGCCGCTGCTGAGGAAAATAGAATTCTGCGTCTCCGCATGATGGAAATATGGGACGCCTGGTCCAACGGTAGAGAACCACCAAGTGCAATACCTGGATTCCCTGAGTTACTTCCCAGGGCAAGTGGAACCTCCAACGTCCCTATAAGTTACCCGAATACTCCGCTTGGATATCCTACCATTTCAGCTCACTTTGCTGGAACACCTTCTGAGGTTCGCCCCCTGGTGTTAATTTCAGGTGCAGCCTCCAACATATTCACTGCGCCACCTTCTTCGACCACGGCACAACCCACTTTGCCCTGGCCTAGCTTTGATCCGTCATCCTTCACCTTTCAAGTACCATCTTTTCCACTGGAACCTACCCAGTTCACTACCAATGCTTACCCTCAGCAACCCCGGTACGAGTTTACCACGGGACAAGACAAAACCACAAAGAACCCCGAACAAGAGGAGATTACATGAAAAACGAGGAGCATGGAGCAGAGCCTAAAAAATATACAAGGTTTGCGCGGACAAAAGAGCGTATCCTACGCTGATATGTGTATGTTCCCACACGTGCACTTACCCTTGGGCTTCAAAACCCCGAAGTTTGAAAAGTATGACGGGCATAGGGATCCCATAGCCCACCTCAAGAGGTACTGCAACCAATTGCGGGGAGCAGGTGGAAAAGAGGAGCTTCTCATGGCTTATTTTGGAGAGAGCCTGGTCGGTATTGCTTCTGAATGGTACATGGATCAGGATATATCTTGTTGGCATATTTGGGATGACCTGGCTTGGGATTTTATCAGGCAGTTCCAGTATAACATTGACATAGCCCCTGACAGGAATTCGCTGTCGAATCTCAAGAAGAAGTCCTCGGAAAGCTTCCGAGAGTATGCTGTCAAATGGCGCGAACAAGCGGCCAGAGTCAAGACTCCAATGGAGAAACAGAGATGGTTAGTGTTTTTCTTCAAGCCCAAGAGGCTGATTATTTTCAGAATATGATGTCTGCGATGGGGAAACCATTCGCCGAGGCTATCAAAATTGGTGAAATGGTCGAAAACGGTCTAAAAATGGGGCGCATATTGAGTCAATCCACCATAAGAGCTACATCCCAAGCTATTCAAAGCGGGTCTGGAGGAGTAGCGAACAAAAAGGGCATTCGGGAGCGGAAGGGCATGATACTGAGGACTGTTGGACTCTCAAAAGGGCAATTGAAAATTTAATAGAGCAAAAAAGGGTGGTGTTGAAAGATGAAGAAGTCCCCAATGTGACCAACAATCCATTGCCGGCCTACAACAACGGGGCAGTTATTGGCATGATCTGTGAAGATAAGGAGTTTTACCCAGCCCTGAAAGCTATCACTGCCATCGCCGATGTTGAGAATAAGCCCAGGGCGGTTGCGAAGCAAGGTAAGGGAGAGAAAAAGAGCAACTCTACCCCTCAAAGTGCAAAAGATAAAGTGGAAACCAAAACTGGGGCAGTACCCCCAAGAGATGCCATTCTTTATGTCCCTCGAGGGCCCAGGAAAGAACAAAGAACATTGAGCCCTCCTAAGAGGTTCGAGCTGAATAGGGGGCCTAAAATGTATGTACCCAAAGGAAATTATATAGCACGAGGACCAATAATTCCACCCAATTTGAGCGAGCCTGTGATCATTAGCCATGCACTGCAAAGGCCTATGAATGACCCAACCGCAGTCACTTGGAGCTACAAAAGAACAATTGTGACATACAAAGGGAAAGATATCGCAGGGGAAGTAAATGAAACCAACCCATCCGAGAGGTACCTCAATCTGGAAGAAGTGAACAATGCCAAGCATAAGCGTTTCCCATTAAAGAAGCCTGTTAGTGCTGAGGAGGCCGAAGAATTTTTTCGGAAAATGAGAACTGCGGACTATGAGGTTATAGACCAACTCCGAAAATCTCGTTCACGGGTCTCATTCCTGTCCCTATTGGTGAGCTCAACCGAACATCAGAAGGTGCTGATAAAAACCCTCAATGAAGCATATGTTCCGGTTGAAACCACAGTTGAACAACTGGAGAGGATGGCGGAAAGATTCTTTGCAATCAATCAGATTTCCTTTAGCAAGAATGATTTTCCCTCGGAAGGGGCCGCCCACAACAAAGCCCTTCATCTGACAGTAAAATGTGAGGGGTACTATGTGAAAAGGGTCATGTTGGATGGCGGATCCGGAGTTGATATCTGCCCTCTCTCAACTTTGCAAAGAATGGAGATTGGCACTGAAAGGAGCAGACCTAACAATGTCTGCGTGTGTGCATTTGATGGCATCAAGAGAGACACCATAGGTGAGATCGATTTGATATTGACCATTGGTCCTATGGATTTTGAGGTGACCTTTCAGGTTCTAGACATGGAAACTTCTTACAATTTCCTCCTGGGAAGACCCTGGATTCATGCGGCAGGGGCCTTACCTTCCACTCTCCATCCGATGGTGAAGTTTGAACACGAAGATCAGGAAATTGTGGTTCATGGAGAGGACGAGCAATCTATTTATCGGGACCCGTCAGTCCCATGTCTTGAAGCAAGGGAAGGTAGTGAACATATAGTCTACCAAGCCTTCGAGGTCGTGGTCGCAGACCAATGTGAAGAAGGAAGCCCATGTCCTCAACCATTTCTCTCAAATGCGTCAATTATGGTTGTCAAGGAAATGATCAGGCATGGATATAAACCCGGGAAGGGGATCGGGACATCATTGCAAGGAATCACAGAACCTGTTACTTTCGCAGCTAGCGAGAAGTTCTTTGGTGTAGGCTTTCAGGCCATGCCAACTGATGAAACATGGGCAAATGAGCGGAAGAACAATGGTTGGGTCTTGCCTCAACCAATCCCACATCTGTTTGAAACATTCATCAAGCCCAAGTACACAGAGGAGGAAGATGAGGCCTTCACGGCCGAGGAGATTGAAGAAATATGTGGAGCTATGAGGCAGATGCTATATGAAACCCACATGGTCCAGCCGGGAGAAGGCTCGAGCACCGCTGAGGTGCTGTATATGGGGCCAAACGCCATGTTACAAAACTGGAAGGCTACTCCATTCCCAGTCAGGCGGGAATCCCGGTAGTCCAGTCTTGCCACCTTTTCTACATCACGAGTTATTCCAGGGTGTAACTCGGATGTTTCCTTTAGTTTACTGTCTTTAAAATTCCAATGTAAACCCTGTTATCTTCAAAATTCAATGAAATGAAATCAATATTTCATCGTTCATCTCTCTCTTTATTCTTTCTAATTTTTTTGTTACTTTTTCTTATTTCTTCTTTCAGTTCTAATAATGCAGCTTTAAATAACATGACATGCTTGCGGACTTCATGCCCAGATCCAAACACGCTGTCTAATTGTGAAATAATGCATCAAGAACCGAAATATGATGAAGAAGAGGCTTTTAGGGAAATAAACCGAGAATTGGAACAATTCGAGAATAAACCTAAGCCAAACTTAAATGAAACCAAGCCGATTAATTTGGGTAGTTCTGAAGAGGTCCAAGAAACAATGATAAGTATTCACACGGATGAAAGAACCAGGGATACATTGATCCAACTTTTGTTCGAATTCAAAGATGTATTTTCTTGGTCCTACGATGATATGTCAGGATTAAGTGTTGACCTAGTGGTGCACAAATTGCCAACTTACCCCGATTGTCCCCCTGTCCAACAAAAATAGAGGAAATTCAAAACTGATATTAGCGACAAGATCAAAGAAGAGGTCACTAAACAATTGAAAGCAGGTGTGATCCGGGTGGTCCGATACACCACCTGGTTGGCTAATGTGGTCCTAGTGCCAAAGAAAGACGGGAAAACCCGAGTGTGTGTTGACTATCGGGATCTGAACAAAGCAAGTCCCAAGGATAACTTTCCTCTGCCAAACATTCACATCCTCGTTGACAACTGTGCCAAACATGAGATACAATCTTTTGTGGATTGTTATGCTGGATATCATCAGGTCTTGATGGATGAAGAAGATGCGGAAAAGACAGCCTTCACCACACCTTGGGGCACCTATTGTTACAGGGTCATGCCTTTTGGTTTGAAGAACACCGGGGCAACGTACATGAGAGCTATGACTACCATCTTTCATGACATGATGCACCAAGAGATCGAGTTATATGTGGACGATGTGATCATTAAGTCCAAAACACAAGATGACCATGTTCGAGACCTGAGGAAGTTCTTTGAGCTTCTACGCAAGTATGATTTGAAGCTAAACCCGACTAAATATGCATTTGGAGTCCCGTCTGAGAAGCTTTTTAGATTCATAGTCAGTCGGAGGGGCATTGAGCTAGATCCAACGAAGATAAAGTCCATTCGGGATTTACCTCCTCTAAGAACCAAGAAAGAAGTTATGAGCTTGTTGGGAAGGTTGAATTACATCGGTCGGTTCATTGTTCAGTTGACTTCCACATGTGAACCCATATTTAAGCTATTGAAGAAAGATGCAGCGATCAAATGGACAGATGAGTGTCAAGAAGCTTTTGATAAAATCAAAGAATATCTGTCGAATCTTCCAGTCTTGGTCCCACCCGAACCTGGGAGACCTTTGTTTTTGTACCTGACAGTCTTGGAGAACTCTTTTGGTTGTGTCCTCGGGCAACATGATGAGACCGGGAAGAAAGAGCAGGCAATCTACTGTTTGAGCAAAAAGTTCACAAGCTATGAAGCCAAATACACCATGTTGGAGAGGACTTGTTGTGCCCTAACTTGGGTCCCCAGAAGCTTAGGCATTATCTGTTGGCCTACACCACCTACATCACACCAGGTTGGATCCTTTAAAGTACATATTCCAGAAGCTGATGCCCACGGGAAGGTTGGCAAAATGGCAAATCTTGCTCACTGAGTTCGACATAGTCTATGTCACTCGTACGGCAATGAAAGCTCAAGCTCTAGCAGATCACCTGGCTGAAAACCCTGTTGATGATGAATATCAGGCTTTGAGTACCTACTTTCCGGACGAGGAAGTAAGCTCTGTTGAGGTAATTTCGGAAGACGCCAATGCTTGGAAAATGTTCTTCGATGGAGCGGTGAACGCAAAAGGTGTCGGGATTTGGGCAATTTTGATCTCGCCCACTGGTCAGCACTATCCGGCCACAGCTCGACTTCGGTTTTTCTGCACAAACAACACTGCCGAGTATGAAGCCTTCATTATGGGCATGAATATGGCAATTGATCAAGATGCGAAAGAATTGGTAATTATGGGAGATTCGAATCTAATTATCCGACAGGCTCAGGGAGAATGGGAAACTCGGAATGTCAAGCTTATACCATACAGGCAACATGTGGAAGATCTTAGCAAACGGTTCAAATCCGTTGAGTTCAGGTACGTCCCTCGGTTTCACAATGAGTTAGCCGACGCACTCGCTACCTTGGCCTCAATGTTGCCGTATCCGGGCAATCTCCACATTGACCCGCTGGAAATTCAAATTTGAGAAAGGCATGGCTATTGCAACACAGTTGAGGTGGAGCCAAATGTACAACCATGGTACCATGATATCAAGATGTTTCTGAAAACAAAGGAATATCCGGAACAAGCCAATGGAGATCAAAAGAGAACCATTAGAAGGCTCGCCGGAGGTTTCTTCTTGAGCGGAGAAGTTTTGTACAAAAGAACTCCAGATTTGAACCTCTTGCGATGTGTAGATGCCCAGGAGGTCGGAAGAATCATGAATGAAGTACACATAGGAGTATGTGGGCCGCATATGAATGGACACGTCCTTGCAAAGAAAATCCTTCGAGTAAGGTATTACTGGATCACCATGGAAAAGGACTGTTTCAGCTTCGTTCGAAAATGTCATTAGTGTCAGGTACACGGTGACCTGATTCATGCACCTCCCACAGAACTGCATCCTATGTAGGCACCATGGCCATTCGTTGCTTGGGGGATGGATGTCATTGGGCCGATCGAGCCAAAAGCTTCAAATGGGCACAGATTCATACTAGTTGCTATCGACTACTTCACAAAATGGGTTGAAGCAATCACTCTCAAAGCTGTCACAAAAAAAGCTGTGGTAGACTTCGTGCACTCCAACATCATTTGTCGTTTTGGTATTCCTACAACTATCATTACAGACAATGCTGCAAACCTGAATAGTCATTTGATGAGGGAGATATGCGAACAATTTAAGATCACGCATCGGAACTCTACCCCTTATCGGCCCAAAGCTAATGGTGTTGTTGAAGCAGCAAACAAAAACATCAAGAAGATTCTTAGAAAGATGATCCAAAATTCTAGACAATGGCATGAGAAGTTGTTGTTTTCATTGATGGGATATCGCACAACTGTGCGTACATCGATTGGAGCAATACCCTATCTTTTGGTTTATGGCACTGAAGCTGTAATACCCGCAGAAGTTGAAGTCCCTTCCTCCGAATCATTGTTGAAGCTGAAATTGAGGACAACGAGTGGGTCAAAACCCGTCTAGAACAGTTAACCCTGATTGATGAAAAGCGAATGGCCCCAGTCTGCCACGGGCAGTTGTATCAACAAAGAATGGCCCGTGCCTACAACAAGAAAGTGCGGCCTAGGAACTTTGAAGTGGGGCAACTCGTTTTGAGGCGCATTCTCCCTCTCCACCAGGAAGCAAAAGGAAAGTTTGCTCCAAACTGGAAAGGTCCATACATTATAAGAAAATTGTTGCCAAAAGGGGCATTGTACTTGGGAGACATTGAAGGAAATGACCCCGAAACAGCTGTAAATGCAGACGTAGTCAAAATGTATTATGTTTAGTCTTTCTGCAGCAACAACATTATCCATTGGGATGACGAAGGCTTTCATTCTCGCTACCCCAAACACTCCAATCCTTTGCTAACCCTTTGAGCCGGTTACCTTTCTTTCATTACCCTCTTTGGAACTTGAAAACGTTTGTGAAAAAAAAATCAACGAAAAACAAAAAAAAAAGAAAAAGAAAAAACAACAAAAACAATAAAACAAAATGTTTCCCTGAACTACGTTCGACTTGATTCCGAAAGGATACGTAGGAAGCCTCTCTCTGGGGTTCAGTCACACCAAAACAAAAATCCAAATTTCTCCAAAAGTGAAACTGGGGCAGATGTTATAATGGTCCGGCGATGATCCCGCCTGAACGGTTCCAAAGTTGTAATTAGATCCAAATTCTTTTGACCCAAACCTTGTTCAAGTCCTTCCGATCAAGCGGTGAAAGGTGTTCAAAATCGGAGAACGCAATTGTTTGAACCTGATGCAATCAAGATAAAAGAAATAAAATGAGAGAGTCTTATTGGTGAAAACCCACGGGCACCGTAAGGCGATGGTGAGCAGAGAAATTGAAATGAGAGAGTCTTGTTAGTGAAAACTCGTAAAGAGCACTATAAGGCGACGGTGAGAAGAGAAATGAGAGAGGTCGATTGGCGAAAACCCGCAAAGGGCGCCGTTGATCGAAAAGAAGAAATTCCTCACCACCATTGGCACTGAAAGAGTCCTGGCAAGGTTTCTCGATTTTAAAACACGGGTCGTAATGGGTTTATGAGAAGTTGGATAGTTGTGCAGATCGGGTATCCAGCCCAAGAAGTATGTCATGTCTATTGAAGTCTGTACGCACTCCAGATAAGTCCTTCTTTCCTCCCCGAAAGGGACACTTCTCTTTAAATTCACTTTCTTGTCCTTTGTTTACTTTTCTTTGAATCCCTTTCGGTCTAACTCTGCTCCGAGACTAATACGAAGAAAAGATGGCAAGATTGGTTTTACAGGGTTCTACTTAATAAAAGCCAAATCCAAAGAAAAACACCCAGCTTCAGCGCTTGCATCAAGTCGATCCCGACTGGCCATGATGGCTGATGCTCTGAAGTCAAAATTATTGAAAATGAAAAAAATCCGAAGTCAAGTGCCCATAGAGGCAAAATATGATGAAAGGGCCAAAGCCCTATACGGGTGAACCGTCATGAGAAATTTTGGAAAGTTGAGTTCCTCGGTTTTAGAAGAAAGATCAATCTTCAGAAAGCTAGCAAGCCACAGAGGTTCTCATCAAAAGAGTTGGGTCGAATCAAGTGATCGAAACAATCAAGGCCACAAAACCAACCACCGTTTCAAACTAACGATTGTTCTTTGATTGAAAACCTAAAACAGGTGCAATCCAGGGCAACCTTGCAAGAAGCAGGTGCAACCAGAAGAAATGCACAAGTGCTAGAAACAGCTTTGCAGCAACAATCCGTAAAAAGGGAAGTCCCCTCCAGAATTCTTTCCTGCATTCATTCATTTAAAAAAAATGAAATTGATATAAAAAGAAAATTCAAAAAAAATTGTAGCTTAGGACCCCCAATCTCTGTTTTACGTTTTGCCAACATAGGGTCTCCACTCCCTAGTTGAGATTATTTTAGACATAGGGTCTCCACTCCCTAGTCGTCTTTTGCCAACATAGGGTCTCCACTCCCTAGATGAGATTATGTGAGACATAGGGTCTCCACTCCCTAGTTGCCTTTTGCCAACATAGGTTCTACACTCCCTAGTTGAGATTATTTTAGACATAGGGTCTCCACTCTCTAGTCGCCTTTTGACAACATAGGGTCTCCGCTCCCTAGTTGAGATTATGTTAAACATAGGGTCTCCACTCCCTAGTTGCCTTTTGCCAACATAGGATCTCCGCTACCTAGTTGAGATTATTTTAGACATAGGATCTCCACTCCCTAGTCGCCTTTTGCCAACTTAGGGTCCCCACTAGGGTCTCCAGTCCCTAGTCGCCTTTTGCCAACATAGGGTCTCCACTCCCTAGTTGCCTTTTGACAACATAGGGTCTCCACTCCCTTGTTTAGATTATTTTAGACATAGGGTCTCCACTCTCTAGTAGCCTTTTTCCAACATAGGGTCTCCACTCCCTAGTTGAGATTATTTTAGACATAGGGTCTCCACTCTCTAGTCGCCTTTTGCCAACATAGGATCTTCACTCCCTAGTTGAGATTATTTTAGACATAGGGTCTCCACTCTCTAGTCGCCTTTTGCCAACATAGGGTCTTCACTCCCTAGTTGAGATTATTTTAGATATAGGGTCTCCACTCCCTAGTCGCCTTTTGCCAACATAGGGTCTCCACTCCCTAGTTGAGATTATATTAGACATAGGGTCTCCATTCCCTAGTTGCCTTTTGCCAACATAGGGTCTCCACTCCCTAGTTGAGATTATTTTAGACATAGGGTCTCCACTCCCTAGTTGAGATTATTTTAGACATAGGGTCTCCACTCCCTAGTCGCCTTTTGCCAACATAGGGTTTCCACTCCCTAGTTGAGATTATTTTAGACATAGGGTCTCCACTCCCTAGTCGCCTTTTGCCAACATAGGGTCTCCACTCCNCCTGATTTTATTGCTTTTAATAAAGAAATAGTTTAGATTTTAGTTACAAATAACTCACGAAATTTTCCTAGTGAAAACTGGGGCAGAAAAATTTCGTTCGTTTGTGTTTGGTGCCTAAATAGGTTTTCACCATGAGGCACAAGGTTTGAGATGACCAAAAGAATGAGTCCTAATCCAGAATAAAGAAAAGAAGAAAAAGAACAAAAAAAAGAAGTGAACTCAAAGTGCAGAAGCAGAGAAAGATGCGGGCTGCTCAAGATATGATTGAAGTCACAAGCTTTGCATGTCCCGCCTTGATCCAAAAGCTGAAGAATGAACCAGCGGTCGCAGCTAATGAGCATCAAGATTCAGATCAGAGTCTGCAAGAAGAACCAGCCAAGACTCGAGATCAAGCTTTAGAAGGTTTATAGATAGGAATCTTGTAACTCGTAGTTGATAGGCTTAGCTAGTTTAGCTTTTTATTTTCCATTTTGGTGTAATAAGGAGTTCAGCAAGCAGTAGCAGCAACAACAACAGTGAAATCGCAGCTTCCCGGTAGTCCCAGCTACCAAACTTCCAGAACTACACTGGCCTGATTCCTTTATAGCCAAAGATATGTAGGCAACCTCTGAAACAAGGTTCGGTCAGACTCTTTCAAAAAATGCTTCTCATGGAGTTCCAAATAGGCAAAAATCCCTCATAATTGCTCAGTTTATCTTTGCCCGAAAACCCTTCGTGTCTCCGAGCAAAGAGGGGCAACTGTGAGCACGTGATTTTTGCCCCACATGAATTACTCATACAGAATCCCAAAGAATTGGATTTTTCTTTTAATTATTTGTCATTTTAGGAATTATTGTAGAATTTTCTTAATTATTTGCATTTTTCTGTTCATGTTTAATTTCATTTAAATCATGAAAAATACCAAAAATTGTTGCGCATTGCATTTAGGATTTGTTTTTACATTTATTAGAATTAATCAGTAATTATTTGTTTTATAAAAATTTGAAAATCACAAAAAATAGCTCATTTTACATTTTTATCTTCTAATTCTTGGTTTATTAATTTTTCTCTTTTAATCTAGAGTTAAGTGATATTTACAATTTTATAATTAATTAATTAGTTTAATTTCACATTTTGGTAATTTAGGATTTTTAAATTGTTAGGATTTTTAATTAAAAAAAAAGGAAAAGAAAAGAGAAAAGAAAAGGATTTTAAAAGGATTTTCCGGAATTGGGTCTCCCAAATCAGCCCAAATTGAACAATCCCCCAGTCCACGCCAATAACCAGTCCCCAAAACCAACCCATACCCGGTCCACCCCGTCTAACTCCCAAACGACCCCGTTTCAGGTGGACTCAATCACAGCCGTTGGATTTTATCAATCCAACGGTCCGGAACTAAACGGACTCTTACCTTATAATTGTCCGAACAGAGTCAACCCACCCCCAAAACCAAAAAATTCACCCCATTTCTCCTGTCTCTCACCCACACCTGTATAACCCTAGCCGCCCTCATTCTCTTCGCCGCCCCCACCGTGAACCACCACCGAAAATCGCCTTACGGCAGTTCCGGTGGTCAAATCAGTCCCAAAATGATACCACGAACTCCCCTGCATCTCCCCATTCTAAATCTTCACTCCCCTTCCTTCGAATCAAACCTGTTTTGTTCGAATCTTAAATCGAAAATTCGGCCAAAACTTCAACCGTTCCAAATCGCCTCAAACTTATACCCTATGACCCTTACCCCTCTCTAAGCCCCAAACCACTCTTAGCCCCCTTCGAATCACCTCCAGTTTGTTCGAATTTCGGATCTTAAATCCCGAAAACCCTAAGTCTTTTTCTCCTCTTTGCTTGGTCAGTGAATGGTCGGATGAACCCCAAACCACCATTAGTTGATTGTCCCCGTTAAGAGCAGTTGATTAATGATCGTTGAGGGTTCATTTTCTTTCTTCGAAGACTTCACCCTAGTTCATGAAGGATTTCTGAAGCAGACAAGGTTACTCCTTCCTCTTTTATTTTATTCCTCTATGATTTTCCCTCTTCTTTCATTCTTCATGGTCTTGTTTTGCTCTAGATTGAATGGGTGGTTTTTCTGGTTTTGAGTTTTTAATCATGCTTCTGTAATTGCTCATTAATAATGACCATTTAGTTTAGGTTTAATGTTCGAATTAGCCATCAGAATTTCAGTTTCCTTTTTAGTTTGTTTGTTAGTGTTTAATGAAGATAAAATCAGCACTTTGCATCATTCGATCCTCTGTTTTAGCTGGTTGATTTAATTATTTCCAAAGGTTAAGTAGGTTATTCATTGTTTGTTAATTGTTAAACGTAAGTTTCAATTGATGAATCTTTGAATTGTTTCCGATTTCAAAACCTTTTGATGCATTTGATTCAATTTGCTCTGATTTCTATTAGAGAATTGTTAGTCTAATCTGTGACTCTTCAAGACTTTTAAAGCTTAAATGAACAAGTAGAAACTTTAGGGACCCATTTGGACTAGAAAGTTTAGGTAGAACATGAAATAAGTAGTAACCTAAAGGGTAAAAAGGGGTTTTCACTTGGGCTGAAAATTAGATATTTCTAGGAAAGTGCACAGCTATCCTAGATGTTTTAAAAAATGTGCTGAAAATAGGACAACTGTATCAAGGGCTGTTAAAAGGACTGTACTATTATTCCTTAGGATAAGGAATATGCTAAAAGATGCCCTCCCCTTAGGCAGCCTATATATAGTCTCTATCCTTCTGAAAAATACAGACTCTCATGCATATTTTCATCGGCAATTTTTCTGAAAAAGTTCTATTTCTCCTCTGAAAACTTCATACTCAAAACAGCTTTGAAAACTTCAAAATCTCTTATTCCTTCCAAGCTTGAAATATGGTTTGAAGATAGAAGGTTCTTGGTCCATTAGCTGGTTTCTCTGTTTTCAGCTGGTCACTTTTGGGGTCTGAATTTCTGATTTTCTGGGGTTTGCTGTGCTGTATTTACTGCTGTTGTTCTGCTGTTCTCTCTTGGATTCTCAGATGTTTGCTCTTCTATTTTTCTTTGCTGAATTCTCACTATTGCAGGTACTGCTTAGATCTCTATGTAGTTTCCTTGTACACGAGTTATGAAAAAAATTCAAAATTTGCAAATGGATGTGCAATGAATGAGTGTTCTTTGGATACTGTTTGATCAGTCTTTGACTTTGGATAGTATAATGGCAAGTGTATTAACATGAGCAATGTGTATTTATTTATGTCAAGCTTGTTTGGTATTTTTGGTATGCATTGCAATAGCATGAAAAAATGATATTTAAAACTGAATATCAATGGCCTTGATTCATAGTAAAACACTTAGTCGAGAATGTTGTTCATGCTTCTTTAAGTAATATTTTTCTCTTCATCCATCTGATTTCCTCACTTAAATATCTTCTTTTATTTATTTATTTATTTGGTCATGAGCTATAACCTGTTGGTTCAGCCACCAGTTGGTTGGATCAGTTGGCTTAGAAGCTTTAAGGTGGGATTTATATGTTAACAAAAGAAGATGAGGCTGCTATGGACAAAGCCATGTTCAAAAAGGAGCAAGGATCTTCTACTAGTATACAAGTCTGTAATAGTTTAGTTCGAGATTAGGTTAGTAGATTAGTATTAGATTAGCTAATCATTTAGCATATTTGTTTCAAGAAAACAGTGGCATGAATTAACAGCAATGCAAAGCTTGTTACTGGTGTAAAGTGTGTCATTCAATACTAAGAGTTGTGTAATAATTGGACTGTCTAACTGGCTGAATTCGGACTTACGTTTCACGGGCTGGGTTGCAATTAATGCGCCTAAGTGTGTGTTCTTGGTAAGTTTAAGGTATAATTCTGTGAACAACACTCATTGAATTAAGATGTTTCTTGCTGGAATTTTAGAGATTTGAGTGTTTGGTTTGGACTTGGTTAAGGTTTAAGCCAAGGCAGCGTGTTGAAAGTCACGTTTGGGCTGCCATTATTTGAGTTCACTCTTTGCCTTTGGGGCTCAATTTCAGGCCCAAATGGCCTTTGAGCTCCTGTTCTCTTTTCCCTGGTTTGTTTTGTATTGGGTCATTACAATTAAGACCCATTGTTCATTTGATGAACGTGTTTCATAGCTGCGACTGGGCCAGGTTTACAGCCAGGCCCAAGTTGAGATCCATTCAAGCAAAATCGGAGATTTAGGCTGTTGAGCCTGGGCTTTAAGCCCAATAGTTTAATAATTTGTACAATGCCTCTCCTGAATTATGGTGTAAATGCATGCCTTTGTTATTTTTTGCAAATTATAGTAGCATGACGAGACCTTCAAATTTGAATTGCTTTATTTTCTAAAGTTTCAGTTTTTTTTAAAAAATTAAGTGAACCGTGTTCCTTGCTTTTCTTTTCCTTGGCAAGTTTGGTTAAAGTTCTAATGGAAAGAGGTGGATAGGCCCAGCCGGTGTCAATGCACAACTGGGCCCGCCTAAAAAATATATGCCCAACGTGGGTTGTTTGTCTACCGGACCCGCAATTGTATCTTAGGCTTTTGATTTCTGGGCCATTTGTGAGCCCAATTTTCAGCTCTCAAAGTTGATTCGATTAGCTGGCTGTCTCTGGCCCATTCCCCTTGTCCCAAAATAATTTTAAAACCTTTTTTCATGATTAGAATATCCTAAGTGACCTTAATTGAATAAGTTTCTTCTAAAAAGAAAAATCATTTGAGGTGTGCCATGTTTTAAAACCCAAAACATATGACCCTCATGAACTTAATTAAAATTTGTGAATTTGAGGTGTGCCATGATAAAGAAAAATCCCCTAAGTCCATGGCTCTCGTATAATTAGTAATAACTCTTTAAGATCGATGTGTGCCATTATTAAAACTTTCCATGGACCTTGCAAACTTTGTTAATAATTTGGACAATCGTAGTTTGCTTTAGGCCCGATTTAGATTAGTATTGCGATTATGTATACGTTCGCATAACATAATTGCAAATTTAACTCTAAAAAAGACTCAAGGGATGCGTTCGCGCAACTTCAACCAAACTTTTCTTAATAAATTAACAAAATCGTTATTAATCGTGGACACGTTCGCGTGACATGATTTTGACGTGCCAAAAGAAAAGAGTATACGTACGCGTAACTCAATTCTTTAATTACGAATAATTCAAGTGATTTAAAAGCGGTAAAAAGATAAGTGCACACAAGTCCTAAAAATGAGTAGTTAAACAATCTAAGCCGAGTAATAATCACTAAGAGACCGTGCTAGAACCACGGAACCCGGGAATGCCTAACACCTTCTCCCGGGTTAACAGAATTCCTTATCTAGAATTTCTTCGCACACTCTTTAAAAAATAAAACTTCCTCGATTTGGGATTTAAAATAAACCGGTGACTTGGGACACCACAATTTATTCCAAGTGGCGACTCTGATAAACCAAATAATCCCATCTCGATTAATGTCACTTAAATTGGAAGAAAATCCCTTATATACTCCCTCTCGGGGGTGTGTGAAAAAGGAGGTGTGACACATACCAGTTGAAGAAGTAAAGTGCAGAAAGTAAAGCAAGTAGAGTTTCACAGTCTAGCCTTGGCTTTTAGCCGGCTAGACAAGCAGTTAGCACAAGTGGCAGAGAAAGAAGAGAGAGTTTGAGTCTGTGTGTGTATATTCTGAACTATTGTTCATGTCTTAAGACTGTAGAAGAGAGTCATTTATATAGTAGTTTGAAAACTGGTTAAAATAAGGCAAGAATCAATTCTTCAGTAATTATAGAACTCAGTATAAAAAATTGGTTCGAATCTCCCTTTAATTAAGGGAGTCAGTGTAAATGGTAAAGAGCAGGTGGCAAGTAAGGAAAAAAATCATACGCGGTTGGAGTATAACAAATAAGGAAAGATTTCAAAAATAGTACCAGTATAGAACAGGTAATTAAGGCTAGGTTCAGAAAGTTTTCAAACTAAGGAGACAATCAGTAGCAATGCAGACAAGGCAAGAAAAATTAATTAAGGCAAGCAACTAATCAAATTAAGTGGAAAGGTAGGGGACGGGGGGTCTAAAGGGAAATTTTCAAATCACACCAATTAATAAGGAATTTAGAATCAATCAAAGAGAAAATCATGGAAAAGAGTCAGCATGTTTAACATATAAATAGAGTAATACATGGGTAGTCAAGAATTAGCACACGACTCTAGCAAAACATGAAGATAAAACGATACTGAATTAGTGAGAAAGATGCAAGTCTTGATGCGAACTGTCAAGATGAACACAAACACATAGAGTTGATGTAAGCCTAGGCTGAGAAACTCAGTAGAAGCATATCAAGGCAAGGCAGTCACAAGAAATCACAAGAACTCAAAAGAAATATGAGAATAAGTCATGCTAATACAACCAAACGAAGAACCCTAAAAATTAGGGTTTTCGACGTAGGCTAGTTAGGGTCAAGGAAGAACTCAACAAAATCAGTCAGAACACATAGATACACTTAAAACCGGAAAGTGTTTCGAAGAAAAGATTTTCAAAAATCCTAGTTTAGGAAGATGACAAACCGCTCGAAAATCAGGAGATTTTCCATAAAACAAGTAAAATAAGTTCGATCCTTCTTAGATCTGTACAGATCTAAGAAGTTTAAGAGACGAAATTAGAGTTTTTATCAGAATAACTCGAATAGAGGAAAAAGCTTAAACAAACATTTGCGGATTAATACAAAAATCAGAAGAAAGAAGCGTTTTCGAAAGGTGTTTAAGAACCCTAGTTCGAAGGTGAGGAGTTATTTAGAAAAATAGGAAAAACCTTTGAGGAAAATAACAAAAGCTCATAATATACACAGATCTAACACAGATCTAAAAGAAATCGGAAAATCTTAAGAGTTAAGGTTTCAAAAAACCCAGAGAAGATGAGAAAACCTTAAAGTGTTACCGGTTTTAGCCGGAAAAGCCATAGATCTTACTCAAACAGCCATGGATGGCCGGAAAATGGCGTGAAAGACCATGGATAGGAGTTGAACCGCTCCAGGTTCACCTGAGGACCTTAGGGTAGTGTTAAACCGGCGTGGGGTGAAGCAGATGCCAGGAGATGATGAGAGGCCATGGTCTCCGGCGAGGGAGATGATCGGAGAAAATGGACAGGGTCCATCAGAGAGGAGGAGAAAAGAGAAGGTTCTAGAGAGAACCAGTGATAGAGAGAGGGAGTTAGAGAGGTCGGTTGAGAGAGAAATGAGAAGGGAAATGAGAGATGGGGGGGGGGGGGGGNTAGTAATTAGATAAAATGAAATTAAAGCCAAATAGGTGAAATTAAGGTAATTAACTAATATGAGAAATATGAAATGACTGATTATTGAATTAAAATAGCATAAAGTGTACAATTAGGCTATAATTACAAAATTATTGTAATTATAGCCAAACAATGCCGAATTGGCTAATTTGTGAAATAATTAAATCCTAATAGGATTAAAAATGATATATTGAGCTAAGAAATGCTTTGAAATTACTTGTAATGCAATTTATGAATAATTATTGGATATAAAATACTGAATAAATTAGAAAATAAATTGATAATAATATGAAAAATTATGGACAAATACCAATTATTATAAAAAGTGATTTTGAAGGCATATATGTTGGGTATCAACAGCTGCCCTTCTTTACCCGGGAAGGATGAAAGAGTTTTCGGGTAAAGAAATGATAGCCAATTTTGACCGAGCGAAACGGTTTGGGAAGATTTAGGCCGCACCCTGGCTTCTGAGCTGCCTACATATCCCTGGTTTCACAGGAATCATGCCGTATGTAGTTCCCGATCCATCGGCGGAGTATACCGATTAAGTTATTTCAAGAACGGATGCCACATCCAGGGCTGGGTGAGTGAACCGTTTATGGGAATGGTTAGGTTTGATATGGCTTGAGGGAACTGGAGCGGGATCGCTCCTGCTGGGATAGTCGTTGCTTGCCGTTTCACCTGCAAATAGAAGCAATATAAGCGTATTCTGTGCATAAATTTAAACATGATGCAAATTCCCGCTGGACCATGAATGTTGTCTTCGGACAATGCGGATGATGTCCTTAGACCATGATGTCCCGGGCCATGGAGCGTATGATAAGGGATTCGCAGGCCATGAAAATGATGTTCTCGGGCTATGAGGATGGTGCCTCCGAACCATGACACCTTTGAATAATGATATGCAAAAGATTGAAAGAGATCCTCAGGCCATGACATGGTGTTCTCGGGCTATGAAGATGGTGCCTCCGAACGATGACGCCTTTGGATGAGTTGGCGATATTTCAGCCCATGAAGGATGCAGTATGAGGCAATTTTTCGGCCATGCAGATGCAGTATGAGGCGATCTTTCAGCCATGCAAATGCAGTATGTGGCGATCTTTCAGCCATGCAATGCAGTATGAGGCGATCTTTCAGCCATGCAGATGCAATATGTGGCGATCTTTCAGCCATGCAGATGGGAAGGCAAAATAGTAGCCATATGCAATGCGAATGCAGATGGAGACAGCATTTAGTCTCGGAAGGTAGAATGGCAGCCTTATGCAATGCAGATGCGGATGGAGATAACGTTTAGTCTCGGAAGGCAGAATGGTAGCCTTATGCAAATCGGAAGGCAAAATGGTAGCCTTATGCAATGTAGATGCAGATGGAGGTAGAGCTTAACCTCGGAAGGCAGATTAGTAGCCTTATGCAATGCAGATGTGGATGGAGGTAGCGTTTAACCTCGGAAGGCAGAATAGTAGCCTTATGCAAATTGGAAGGCAGAATGGTAGCCTTATGCAATGCAGATGCAGATGGAGGTAGAGCTTAACCTGGAAGGGAGAATAGTAGCCATATGCAAGAAATAAAATAACAAATGACAGTGGAGTTTTCTTAGCTGAGAGCAGATTGTAGCATTGTGATTACTGGGAGGGATAAAATAACCTGGAAGGGAGAATAGTAGCCATATGCAAGAAATAAAATAACAAATGACAGTGGAGTTTTCTTAGCTGAGAGCAGATTGTAGCATTGTGATTACTGGGAGCATTGTGACTACGGAGCATTACTGGTGTGTGCTGATAGCAAATGTTGGCAAGTGCGACGGTTCGGAGAGTCGTATTCTTGAACAATGTTTGTTCCATGGGTGTACAGTATGTTTAATGATTTCGCAATCCTAGTGCATGCATCCAAAGAAAAATCGTGAGTTTTGTAATGGGGAAGGTTAGTTCGTATCCCCGTTGGCTTTTCTTGACTCGTTCGGCTTTGATCTGGTGATACCGTCTCTATCATTGGGGTAGCATTGCTAAACAAAGCGGTTTCAATAATAAACATGCATGATTTTGTAAAAGTATGACATTAATGTATAGTTAAAAATAGCTTTTAGATGAACCGACGACTGTGACGTGGTTCAGGACATTGCAATCTCTCTTGCTACGGAATTTTGAGGGTCCTCCTCAAAATTCTGCCCCAATTTGATGGGTTGACATTTCTGACTGTTGCTCGTACGGAGATCGGCCGAAATTACTTCGGAATTTTGAGGGTCCTCCTCAAAATTCTGCCCCAGTTTCCAATTGCGGGGGGAAATGAAATTTTATTGAATTGTGACCGAACCCATAGGGCTGCTTACGTATTCACTCTTAAACGGGAATCAAGTCATGCGTAGTTCAATTTACATCATATAAGGAAAGCATAAAGATTACACATAGTAACGCTTGACTGCATCTGAATTGATCGGCTTTGGCCATACTTCTCCGTCCATTTCTGCAAGTATCAGGGCTCCTCCTGTTAGAACCCGGTGAACCATGTATGGACCCTGCCGCCATACGAGTAGTGCCTCCAAATCTTCAAAGCATGAACTATAGCAGCCAACTCCAAGTCATGTACCGGGTAGTTCTTCTCGTGGGGCTTCAACTGACGAGAAGTATAAGCAATAACTCTACCCTCCTGCATCAACACACATCCAATCCCAACTCTCGAAGCATCACAACATACAGTATAAGAACCTGAAGCCGATGGCAAAACCAATACTGGAGCTGTGGTCAAAGCTGTCTTGAGCTTCTGAAAGCTCTCCTCGCACTCGACCGACCATACAAATGGAGCACCCTTCTGAGTCACCTTGGTCAAGGGAGATGCAATAGAGGAAAATCCCTGAACAAACCGGCGATAATAACCTGCCAAACCAAGGAAACTACGAATCTCTGTGGCTGAGGTCGGTCTAGGCCAACTCTGCACTGCCTCTATCTTCTTCGGGTCGACCTGAATACCCTCGCTGGACACCACGTGCCCCAAGAAAGCCACTGAACTGAGCTAAAACTCACACTTGGAGAACTTTGCATAAAGCTTCTCCTCCCTCAATCTATACAATACAACTCGGAAATGCTGCGCGTGCTCCTCCTGACTATGCGAGTACACCAGGATATCATCAATAAAAACAATAACGAACGAATCCAGATAAGGCCGAAATACACTGTTCGTCAAATGCATGAAGGTTGCTGGGGCATTGGTCAGCCCAAAAGACATAACAAGAAACTCATAGTGCCCATATCTAGTCCTGAAAGCAGTCTTAATAATATCTGAATCCCTGATTTTCAACTGGTGATAGCCCGAACAGAGATCAATCTTGGAGAACACCCTTGCTCCCTGAAGTTGGTCAAATAAATCATCAATGCGAGGCATGGGATACTTGTTCTTCACTGTCACTTTGTTCAATTGCCTGTAGTCAATGCACATTCTCATGGTGCCATCCTTATTCTTCACAAACAAAACCGGTGCACCCCACGGTGACACGCTAGGCCGAATGAACCCCTTATCTAGGAGTTCCTGAAGCTGATCCTTCAATTCTTTCAACTCCGCTGGTGCCATACGATATGGCGGAATGGAAATAGGCTGAGTGCCCGGCACCAGGTCGATACCAAAATCGATACCCTTATCCGGTGGCATGCCCGGCAGGTCTGCAGGAAATACATCGGGAAACTCCCTCACAACTGGGACAGAATCAATGCTAGGAGTCTCAGATCCAACATCCCTTACAAAAGCCAAATAGAGGCAACCCTTCCCAACCATACGCTGGGCCTTTAAGAATGAAATCACCCAACTAGAAACATGATCAGTCACACCACACCACTCGATCCTCGGTACACCCGGTATAGCCAAAGTGACTGTCTTAGCATGACAATCTAGAATAGCGTGACATGGAGATAACCAGTCCATGCCCAAAATGACATCAAAATCCACCATTCTCAATAGCAATAGATCAACTCGGGTCTCCAGACCCCCAATAGTCACCAAACATGACCGGTATACGTGGTCTAAAATAATAGTATCGCCCACCGGGGTAGATACATGAACAAGTAAAGCAAGACACCCTCGGGACGTACCCAAATGATGAGGAAAATATGAGGACACATACGAATAGGTGGAACCGGGATCAAATAAGACTGAGGCATCTCTGAAATAATACCTGTATGACGGCATCAGAAGCAATGGCATATGTCCTGCCCTGAAGAGCATAAAAACGAGCCTGACCACCGCCTGATCGACCTCCACCTTTGGGGCGACCCCTGGCTACCTGACCCTCACCCCTAGCTGGCTGGGCGGGTGCTGAAGAAACTGGACCAGAAGACGAGGCTGACCCCTCTGATGAAATGAGCTAGCAGCACGACGAGGACACTGCCTCCACATATGTCCAAACTCTCCGCACTCATAACAACTCCCAGGTGCTGGAGAATGGGACTGAAGGGAACCCCTCGCACCGGAGTGATTAGCTGACGCACTCGGCCTAGAAGAACCCTGAGCAGACGGGGCACGAGATGAACTCTATGCTGGGAGAGCGCTTAGTGAAGGCTGACTCTGCTGAGAACCATGATAACCACGGCCTGAAGATGCACCACGATACTCGGGGTGAGCCGACTGAGCGGGCCTGAAAGAACGAACCCTACCCTACTGGAACTGGCCCTTCGAAGGAGCGCCGCTGAAACTGCCAGAACCTCGAGGCCTCTTGGCCTCCCTCTCCTCTCGATCCTGATGGCGAACCGCCTCAATCTCTCGAGCTATATCAACCACCTCCTCGAATGAAGCACCCAATACTCTCTCTCTAGTCATAAGAACATGGAGATGGTAGTTAAGGCCATCAACAAATCTCCTGATCCGCTCACGATCCGACGGAACCATCCAGGCGGCATGACGAGCCAACTCTGAAAACCTCATCTCATACTGAGACACAGTCATATCTCCCTGCCGTAGCCACTCAAACTGCCTGCACAGCTCCTCTCTGCGGGACTGCGGTACATACTTCTCCAAGAAGAGAGTGGAGAACTCCTGCCAAGTCAAAGGTGCTGCACCAGTCGGCCTACGCCTCTCATACGCCTCCCACCAAGTGAAGGCAGCCCCAGTAAACTGAAAGGTGGTAAAAGCCACACCGCTAGACTCGAGAATACCTGTTGTACGGAGCATCCGCTGACATCTGTCAAGAAAACCCTGGGCATCCTCGCCCTTGGCACCACTGAATGTCGGAGGCTGGAGTCTACCAAACCTCTCAAGACGACGCTGCTCATCCTCAGGCATAGCTGGAACCCTGAACTCCTACACTGGTGCAAGTGGCTGAGCCGGAGGTGCCTCTGGGTTCTGTAACCCCTGCACTACCTGCTCAGGTGTGCGAGCAGCGGGGGTCTGATTGCCTCCCCTAGCCTGCGAAGTAGCTGCTACTGTGGTGGCTGAAACGACCTGAGCCAGGCCAGTGCAAACTGTCAAAATCTGAGCCAAAGTCTCCTGAAGGCCAGGAATCATGATGGGCACAGCCGGTGCCTGAACTGGTACTGCTGGAGTTTGATCCAGAGCTGGGGCAACTGGTGGATCAACAGGCGCTGCCCCTGCTGCTCTGCCTCTGCAATGACTACGACCGCATCCACGGCCTCTGGTAGCCTCAGTGGGTGGTACTGGTGGTCCTCCGCCACGTCCGGTAGCTCGTGTCCTCACCATCTGTGAGGGGATAGAATAAAAAGAAATTTAGTACTCGGATCAACAAGTTCGCACGACAGGAATTCAAGAATGTGGAGTTTTCCTAAAGGTTCTGCAGCCTCTCGAGGATAAGTACAGACGTCTCCGTACCGATCCACGAGACTCTACTAAACCAGCTCATGACTCGTGAGACCTAGTAACCTAGGCTCTGATACCAACTTGTCATGACCCAATTTCCAACCCGATCGTGATGGCGCCTCTCGTGAAGACAAGGCCAGCCAGAACAACGCAAACACCTCTTTTAAAGCAATTAATTAATATTAACAATTCTAACACATGCTTAATATAGCCAACAATGCGAAATCAGCGATAATAACAAGGGAAACCATCCCGACACAGCCCAAACCGGGGTGTCACAAGTCATGAGCTACTACAGAGTTTGCTATAAGTTTACAAAGAGTAATATCTGATACAATAGTCTGAAGAAAACATAAATGATGTAAAATAGGGACACAAGGGGATGCAGACGTCAACAGCTACCTCGAAATCTCCAAATTGTTGCCTGGTCTGGAAAGAATCAGTGCTCAGGTGCGGACTCTGCTATGCCTGAATCTGCACACATGGTGCAGGGAGTAATGTGAGTACTCCGACCCAGTGAGTAATAATAATAAAATAATAAACCGAAAGGCGTGAAAAACACATAAAGTGCACANATACCTCGGACACATATACTGTTCTTGTGGACCCTTTTCAGTATCAATTTTCAACTTGTGCAGAGTGGAGAGAGGGCAAATGTTCGCACTAGAACCATTATCCACCAACACCCTGGTGACCATAGAATCTTTACATTTCATTGTAAGATAGAGAGCTTTGTTGTGTTCGGTACCTTCCACATGCAACTCGTCATCAGAGAAGGTGAGCATGTTCACCTCAAATATCTTGTTGGCAATCTTCTCCAAATGGTTCACTGTGATTTTGTCAGGGACATGAGCTTCGTTCAGAATTTTCATCAGGGCCCGGCGATGCTCATCTGAATGGATCAACAATGATAGCAAGGAAATCTGAGCAGGGGTCTTTCTCAACTATTCCACGATGGAGTAATCTTGTACCTTCATTTTTCTCAAAAACTCCTCTGCCTCTTCTTCAGTGACTGGTTTCTTTACTAAAACTGGATTGTCTCTGAGTGTTTTAGCTTTCCTTAACTCTTCCGGGGCAAAGCATCTCCCTGAACGAGTTAATCCCTGGGCCTCATTAACTTCTTCTTTCACTTCCTTCCCCTTATAGGTCACTATCACCCGCTCATAGTTCCATGGGATAGCCTTGGTGTTGATTACCGGCAACTGGGTTACAGGCTTGATGATGACAGGGTCTGTGTGGGCACCCTCTACAATTATGATAAGCTTATTCGCCAACCCTGGCACGATCACCTTTGACTTTACTTGCTTTGCTACAGCATCACTTGGGGATCTCTTCTCAATTACCACAGATGGCTTATCATTTGGCATGCTTAACTTGTCTGCTAACCCTTCAGCTATCGAATAGGTGGCTTTTGTGACAACTGCACCCTTGACTGGCTTAACCTCACTAGACCGGATCATCATGACAGATTGTGAAGGCTTCTTGGGCCCCATTCTTGTATATTATCTCAATCATGTTTGTTTCATCATGGGCTGGCAGTGGGTTCTGATTGATGTTGGGTGCTTTCGGAGTTTGGACCACAATCTGGTTTGTGTCGATGAGCTCTTGGATGGCATTTTTCAAGTGCCAGTACTTTTCTGTATCATGCCCGGGAGCACCAGAACAATATGCACAGCTGAGGGAGTAATCAAGATTCCTTGGAGGCGGGTTTGGCAACTTTGACTCAATTGGCCTCAACACATCCAACTGCCTCAATCTCTGGAATAGGCTGGTATAAGACTCCCCCAGCAGGATGAAAGTTTTCTTCCGCTGCAGCCTCTCATTCCTGAATACTGGCTTGCGCCGAAAACCTGGACCGGCAGGGTTTGTAGGTTCGCGGAGGTGGCTAAGCATTATGTGGAGCTGGGTAGGTGTTCTGTGGATCTGGGGCACGCCATTGTGGGTAAGAAGGAGGTTGAGTGTATGACTGGGCGTGGTGGATAGAATACTGAGGGTCTGGTGATGGAAAGTAGTGTTGAGGTGGATTATATGGGGTTTAGGTGTAGGTTCGGTGATGGGGTCGAGGCTGGGTATAATGGTATGGTGTGCCCCTCGGACCGTGCCACGATCCCGAGTCAACTGTTGCAACATCTTCTCTCTTCTTCTTTCGGATCACTCCTCCAGTACCATTCTGAATGGCTTGGGTGGTTGCTTTGATAGCTGAGTAGCTCATGAACTTGCTTGATTTAAGCCCTTCTTCTACCATACCGGCCATCTTCACTACCTCGTTGAAGGACTTACCTATGGCCGATATCATATGAGCGAAGTAAGTAGGCTCCACAGCCTGAAGAAAGTATTCTACCATTTCACTTTCCTCCATTGGGGGGTTGACTCATGCTGCATGTTCCCTCCAGCGAAAACCATATTCCTTGAAACTTTCTCGCGGTTTCTTCTCTATCTTGGTCAAAGACAAACGGTCTGGAACAATTTCTATGTTTTATTGGAAATGCCTCGCAAATGCTTGGGCCAAATCATCCCAGGTATACCATCTGCTGTGATCGTGATGCGTGTACCACTCTAATGCCGTGCCACTCAAAATTTGGCTAAAGTATGCCATTAACAGCTCATCTCTCCCACCAGCTCCTCTCATTTTGCTGTAAAATCCCCTTAAGTGGGCCACGAGGTCCCCATGCCCGTCATACAAGTCGAATTTGGGCATTTTGAATTCAGCAAGCAACTGGACATCAGGAAACAGACACAGATCTTTGTAGGCTATGCTCATTTGGCCTCCCAATCCCTGCATATTTCTGAGTGATTGTTCCAAGCTTCTTACCGTCCTGAACACCTCCTCCTGCTCCGGGTTTTTGGGCAGTTTCTCGATCTCGACAGGAAGATCAAAACGGGAGGTATATGAGTAGTGATCTGGGATTTTGAAGGTGGGCTCCGGGGCGTAATACTGGTTTTCTTGGGCTTGGAGTGCCGGTTCACTAGAAGACCGGTGGAGGGTGGCTGGTGGAGGTTCCACGAAAACAGGGTAGCTGGTGGAGGGGGACATACGGTTGATTTGGCTAATGGAGCTTGGACAGTTTGGGAGGAGGAACCCGTATAGTGGTGGTAAGGGTTGAAGCTTGGGGTATGTTGTGTGGATAGATCGATAACAGGGGGTTCTTGAGCTAATGGTGGGACGAAAGCGGGGTTGGCAGGGTATGACGGTGGAGGGTGCCCTTTCATCCATGCTTGGTACATCTCAGCCATCTCGTGTTTTAGCTTATACAACTCTTCTTTCATACCGGGCTCAGACTCTTCTACCTCCCTTGGCTGGTCAATAACACTCCAATCCAATTCTTTGCCAGCCATGTTCGCCTTGTTCTTAGATCTGGTATTGTACTGGTGACTTGCCAGAATGTCAAACAAACCAACCACCTGCCTGGACTTGATGACAACAAGCAAACTTGTTAGCAATTAAGAGCTTAACAAATAGGCAACCGCACGTTGGGAATGCAATGCACCTAAACAGTTAACCACTTCTATTATGCATTTGAACGGTTGCATGCTTCATCCCGGTTTTCACTAGTTATTCTCATTTTGCATTTTTCTTTCTCTCTTTCCTTTTCATTCCTGCCTTTATTTGCTTGGTTATTGTTTTTCTTCTTTTATTCTCGCATTTTCATTCCTCCCTTGTTTTGCCAATATTTCTTTCCCCTCGATTTCTTTTATTTCCTCTCCCTTTTTTTCTTTTTCATTTTATGGTTATGATCGAATCCTATGGGGATTGCCTACGTATCATGACGCCGCATGAATCAGACCAAGCGTAGTTCTGGGGATAAATGCGAAAAGAAAGACACACATTTTTGTTCTTTTATTCTCTTTTTCTTCAAATAAAACAAGATAGAAACATCCTAATTACAACGACTTCCCTACAGACTTAAACATTTTAAAAAACTAAAACAAGACTCAAAACGGACTGACAGACTCTAAAAGAAACTGCAACACAAACTCGAAAAATAAAATCAAGAATATATAAGGGTTTCCACTACTGCTCCAGTTGGCCTTGCTGCGGGCCTATGCGCCATGTCTTCTTGGAGGCGAAACAGGTCATCCATGATCTGTCAGACAAAAATCATAACTGAAGCGAAGAACATGGACCGGGTCATCTCTTCACACTCATTGCACTTCATCACAATGTAGTCTGCAATCCTCCTTACCCTTTCCCTGATAATACCCTTCTCTTGTAGCAACCGTCCAATCTGCTGAGATCGGGCCCCCAAAACTTATTCGGCAGTATGATTTTGCTCTTGGAGCTGCTGTAGGTCCTTTTCTAACTGCGACATCAGGGCATAGCAATGTTCCCTTTCTGCTTTGAAATCTCTTGCTTGCTTGGTCATTTTGTTTTCAAGGACATTGACCCTTTTCTTTACACCTACCATTCCTTTGTCGTACTTCTCCTTCAGCTGTCGGACGAAACTTGCCCGTCCCTCCGCATTCTAAGCTAACTTGGCTTGGGCTTTTACTAATTCCTTTTCGGTCATTTCCAGGTCAGCCTCGTAATCACACACCTTTCTCCTAAGGCCGTTTGTGAGCTTCTCATCTTGTCTGCTTCTGGCCGTATTTTCAGCGGTGATTTTCATTCTTTAAATTTGAGCTTGTAGGGCTTCATTTTCCTAGGCCAATTTCCTTCTTTATCCTTCAACTTCTTGTATTTGTAGGTCATTATTGAACTCAACGTTTCTCAATTTCTCTTCAAGAGTGTGAATGGTAGCTTGATACTTTTTCTCCTCCCCGGGCTAACCTTTCCCTGACTTTGTCATCAAAAGCCTGCACATGCGGTCTCTTTGCTGGTCTCTCGGGCTCTGGTTCGTGCTCTAGCTCATTACTTGCACCAGACTTTCTTTCAAACCACGCTGCATAATTCTTATCCACTTCCCCTTTTGCAACATCTGGTACCTGGGTGCCATTTTTCAGATACCGGCAACTGTTCCAATCCTGCTGGACTAAAGCCTCGGGCAATGCGGCCTATGGATGGAGCTCGATGGCCTAGATGGTTAAATCTTCATCTTCAGGTACCACCTGATATCTCCCTAACTGCCTTAAGACCCTCTGTGGTGCGGATGGCTGGACACTCCTCAAACCCATCAGCATTAAGTAACCCTTTGTAGCTGTCATATGTATGATTTCTGTCCCCGGGAGCCATCCTATAGTCCATTCGACTTGACTTGCTTTTAGAGCTTTCAGATGGGAGATCCAAGCTTCAAACCCTTCCGGAGCGTTGTAATCTTTCACCCTTTCCTCGTAGCTTTTGATGAAGTTATCTTTGCTTTAACCATAGCTCATGAATTTGGGGTGATGGCGGAGATGCTCGATCAACCACATTTGTAGAAGAACATTGCAGCCTTCGAAGAATTGAGCCCCAAATCTACACAATGTCAATACCCGATAAATAACTGCCAGTACTAGAGGAGCAAGTGTGTGATCTTTCTTTGTAGTAAGGATTTGTGCAACTCTAGCCATGCGGGTAGCTACCGTGCCTTCTGCATTTGGAAAGACTATGATTCCCAGGAACGCAACTATGAAGGCGAACCTACGATGAATTTGCCAAATGTTCTTGTCGTGTTTGTTGTTCAATCTTTTTTCATGTGTTTCGGACCCGACCGAATGCCTGAATCTGGAATACAGAAATTGAAAGGAATAGCATCCTTTGTCCATATGAGTCGTCTTCATTTGTTTGCTGATATTAAGAAGATCAAAGAATTTGTGCACAAATGGGGCTCTCGGGAATATCAGCTGTTGTTTTCTCAAGTCCCTGCCAAAATGAATGTATCCAGCTATTTCTTCCAGTGTAGGGGTGAGCTCGAAATCCGAGAACCGAAAGACATTGTGCACAGGGTCCCAAAAGGTTACCAAAGCTTTGATCAAATCTTCCCGTGGTTTGATTTCCAATATGTCGGTAAGAGCACCCACCTGTTCTTTCACCCAGCCTTGACCATCTTCATCCAAATCATACCACCACATGTGCAACTGCAACTGAGCCTGCTCTATGACCAGTAGTTTCGGGTCTTGAATAGTGTTCATCTTGGTACCTGTGAATGGTTAGGGTTAGAGTTGACTCTTATGGATTTTTTGAGGAAACAATTCTTGACTCCTAAAGGAATGAGCTACAGAAAATGACCCTTTCCCCTTCTACACAAAAGTGGTTGTTTTCGTAAATGTGGTCCCTTTACAATTTCAAGTAAATTTTGAGGCCGGGGGAAGACACTTAGAAAAATGACCCCTTACTAACAGTCTTTTTCGTTCTCTATGAAAATAGCCCTTCGACAACCGAAAATATTCTAAGGCTATCTCGGTGAGAACGACACCGAAGCGCGGTCGGCTTATTCATGACATAGAGACGTACCTACGACTTTACTTTAGTTGGTTAATTTTGCAAAAAGAGGCTGAGCCCTATGTAGGTTGCCTACGTATCCCACATCCAGTGAGAATCAGACCTGCGTATTTCGGGCAGTTTTGACATAATTTTTTAGAGAAAACACGAGTGACTTGTTTTGAAATGACTCTTTTTGCTTTTTCTCTTTTTTTTCAAATCCCTCTTTTTTAGAAAAATTCGGTAGAGTTTCGGGACATTTTCAAATACCGAGATTTTCAAAATCGGGTTTATTTCCTTTCTACGCCACTCTTGATTTTCCCCCTGATTGTTTTTCCTAGCCGGTCAGCATGCAGGCCGAAACAAATAAATGTTCACATAGCACGTCAGATGCATCAGGATGGTCTGTTATTTTGGGTACACCTGTCCTAGACGGACCCAATCCCAGTGTTGAGTCCCCTAAGTCAAATGCACGTGATGCAAATAAAAGTTCCTACTAGGGATCCGGCATGAGGTTATGTTCTTCTAGGTTTAAACCTGGGGTTGTGTTCTAGACTGGGCTTACCCGAGTGGATAACTCGAGCCGAGGTGGGGCAACGTATCGGGAGCACGAAAGTCTGCCCGGCCTTGTTGCTGACCCAAGCCTTGTTCTAACTGGTATGACTTCTAACAGAAAGTGGGCCACGCGTACGTGTGCACCAGTTTTTAGAAGACTCAGAAGGGTGGCGTAAGAAAGCATTTTAATAACATAAGCAATACTGAAATGGTAAATAAACGCCAAGTAGCACATTGGGATCAAAAAATACAATAATATTAACAATAAATAAAGCCAATCAAAATCATATTAAAACGCTCAAATTCTTGAACCCTGAACCAGAAGTTCTGGGTTCTTGTCCCCAGTGGAGTCGCTAGAGCTGTCACACCTCCTTTTTACTACCCCTCGAAGGGTATAAGAGAGTTTTTCCAATTTAAGTGACAATCGAAACAGGATTATTATTTAAGATTATAGTCGCCACTTGGGATAGTTTATGGTGTCCCAAGTCAACGATTTAAAATCCCGAATCGAGAAAATATTGACTCTAGTTTAATGTCTGCGAAACACAGAAATCCGGGTAAGGAATTCTGTTAATCCGTGAGAAGGTGTTAGGCATTCTCGGGTTCCGTGGTTCTAGCACGGTCGCTTTGATTATACTTGGCTTAATCAGATTGTTTAATTACTTATTTCAGAACCTATGTGCATTTGCCTCTTTAATTAAGAAATTATCCTAAACAGGTTACGCGTACGTGTACCCGTTTGTTTGGCGCGTCAAAAATCATGTCACGCGAACATGTCTACAATTAATAACGCTTTATTATTATTATTAAAAGGGTTTAGTCGAAGTTGCGCGAACGCATACTCCGATTTTGTTTTTAAAATCGTAATTATGTCACGCGAACGTGTACACAATCACGATGGTATATTAAATCACGCCTAAAGACATTTATACGAATGTTCATTTTAGGATATCTAAATTATAATATTTGTGAGGGCCATGAGTGATTTAATGAAAGATGGCACACCTCAATTTTCAGAAGGCTCGTGTGATTAAAATAATAAAGGGATGTTCTTACTTACAACTATTTTGGATTTAAGCCATTGATTTATGGGTAAGAAAATATAAAACAAGCCTATGGTTATTTGGACAAAGAACTGGGCCAATAGCAGGCCCAGTATACTATTAGACAGGCGTTAAAGAACAGGGAGTGCAAGCTATCACCAACTGGGCTCGCAATTGGGCCTAGGCGTAAGACAAAGGAGAACCGAACAACAGAGGTCCGATTTTGGCTAGGAGCCATGATTTGGGCCATCGGCAGGCCCAATTATTTTGAGGATCAGGTTTCGAATACTAAAAGCCCACTGAAATCACAACAACTTTTTACACTAACATTTGCATATATCTTTAAAAATGTCTAACATGGTAGGCCTTAACTTATTAATCACGTATTTAATAATAACAAAACCAGATTTGAGTCTTAAATTTTTAAACCATTTTTTAAACATGCATCAATAGTCACTTTAAAATTGTTGGAATCAGTAATAGTTAAATTGGACAAACTCAGCAGCCAAATTTTGCAAACATGCATAATATACTAATCTACATTTAGAATATAGCTAAATAAACTATTGGAGCTACATTAGCTAATCTGTAAATTTTATAAAGTCCAGTCCAACTTATTACAATAAATCGGAATACAATAGCAATTTTATAGCAATAAACACACTTTTCGCATTACTATTCGACTAAAATACAGCTTTCTTTAAAAGAATGTTCTAAGTGACAGTCTAATCTACTGCTGCTTTAACTTCGAACAAGCTAGGAATGCTCATGACTATACCAGCAGAATCCCTTTCCTGTAATGCACTGATTGTTTCAATGACCAAAATAAGAATCTAGGCACCATTAAGGGGTGATTCTGACCATTAAAGGGTCAGATTCATTTCCTTTAGTGCTATTATTAACGGTGAATTTTGAACACAGTTTTATAAGTATATAGACACACTGATTCAGCAATCAAACATTGACATATACAGCACAATATTTCAGATTTCAAGATCAAATTCAGCAGCCATTTAAAGTAACATTAACACAGGGTTTGTAGACATTAATCAACCCTAAGTTCACAAAGTCATGGTTTCTAAATTTAACAGCAAAGTTCAGCCAAACAAAACAAGTTTCAAACACACATTTTGAACTCAAAATTAGTTCTATTTAAGATGGACATTGTTACATACCTTGAAATTAAAAAATACAGCAGAAAAAATGACCAAATAAAGGTCAGAAAACCAAGCTTTAGTAAGCTTAATAGCAGCAGGAACAAACAGCAGAAACAAGCGGCTGAAACCAAATGAAACTAAGCAACCAAACCCAGCAATATCATATCATCCAAACTCAAGCCATTTTGCAACTCAAAAGCCCAGAAATTTCAGAGAAAAATTTGTTCTAACTTAGGTCCAAATCAGCAAGGAAATTGATCAACTATCAATGAAACAGTAGCTGAACTTTTAGTGTTTTCTAGGTTTCTGAAAAATTGATGTGTTTCTTAGAGCCTTTGGTGCAGAAAAAAATGATGATGAATGTGTGTCCCGAGTGAAAGAAAAGGTACTACTTATAGGCCTAAGAGGCCATGTGTTGAAAACCAAATCAGGGAAATATTCCCTTAACCTGAAAAAGACATCTTTTTTAACCACCTGGGACAGCTGGCTGTCCCTTATTGGCTCAGCATTTTTGTGCTAACCAAATGGGGACAGCTGCCCCAAGTTCTAGAAACTTCTTGATATTTCCTCATTTAGAACCCCCAATTTACCCTTCTAAATTCTGCTTATTGCAATTTTATCCTAATTTCTGATTGTTTGGTTAAACCCCTCTTAAGTCTGGGCCAATTACCATGGCCCAATGGACCAATACAGACCCAAAACATGGCCAAATGGCCCAGGTCAAAACCAAGACCAAGCCAAAGTAAAACAAATGCCCCAAATCGTTTGACCATTCATATAATCAATTAGCAACTTAATCAACCAATCAACTAAGTTCAAACAACATGAAAGATATGCAAATCAGTCGTCGATTTGTTGATTTAGCTCGACTAATCATGGAGCCTACACGACTGACCAAACAGAAATACTGGTTTTAAACAATCCAAACTAATTCGACCAAGTGAATAACAAGAACTAATCCAAATAAATAAAACTAAATTACTCAAACAAGTAATCCATCCTAACTCTAAACAAGTAAAATGCTCAAATTAACTTACACAAGTAGCCAATAAAACTAATTAGAACAGTTAAAACTCATAGCACATTTAAATAAGTAGATAATCAGAAATTAACTAAAAGAAAGAAAAAACAGAAATAGAAACAAAATAAAACAAGAAAAAGAAAAGAAAGAAGAAGAAGAAGAAGAAGAAGAAAGAAGAAGAAGAAGAAGAAGAAGAAGAAGAAGAAGAAGAAGAAGAAGAAGAAGAAGAAGAAGAAGAAGAAGAAGAAGAAGAAAAACAAAGAAAGGGTATTGGTTTTACCGGACAGAGCCAATGGCTAAAATGACCCAATCGAACAAAGGAGGTGACGAACTTGGCCAGGCATCAGTGGTTTGGTCAGGAAGCGGCAATCCTCAAAACAAGCCAAGACTAGCGTTAGTCAATTGTTCTTAATAAGGACAATTGCTTAACACAAGTCTCGAGTTAAATCGAGACTTGGAAACATAGAAACCAGAATGAGGAACGGATTGGTTTTTTTTAACTTCAGATTTGAAATTAAGAAAAATGGGTGGGGATTCAAAGGAAACTAATGGTAGATTTGTGCTTAGGGGGGTATGAGGAGTGTAGGGTAAAAATTTGGGGTTATTTGGTTGATTTAGGGTTTTGGGTGGGGATTTCAGATTTGGATTTAAAGGATTTGGGTAGTGATTTATGGAAAATTAACAATGGATCAGTACTTAGGAGATGGTGGGGAGTATAGAGGATGAATTTGGGGTGTTTTGGTGAAGCTCCGCCGCCTTAGGCGATTTTCGGGCGGCGGAGAAGGGCGGAGCCGGCAAGGAGTAACAGGGGGCTAGGGTTATGTGTTTTGGAGAGATGGAGACGGAAATGGAAGGGGGGGTCTCTAGGGTTAACAGGGATTCAGACAGTTTTATATAAAACGGGTGATCAGTTCCTAGCCGTTAGATCCAAAGTGATCAACGACTGAGATCAAGGCTAAGTGATACGGTGTCGTTTGGCTGCAGATGGGGTCTGGACCGGGTGGCTATTTTGGGTCTGGGTTTTTGGGGCGGATTTGGGGCGGATTTGGGGTGGATTTTGGGTATGGAAACAGCCCAATTTCAATTTAAGCCCCCTTTTTTCAATTACCTCTTTTTATTCCCCTTTTCTTTTGTTTTTCTTTTTCTTTTTCTTTAATTAAAATCAAAAATTATAAAATTTAGAAGAGAAAAATCACTAATCTAAAAAAATTAAAAGGTAAAAATGTAAAATGAGCTATTTTCTTATTTTCATTTTTAATAAAACAAATAATTAACTAATTAACCCTAAAAATGTAAAAATAAAAATTAAATGCAATGCATGGTATTTTTGACATTTTTCATGGTTTTAGTAAAAATTAAACATGCACAAAAATGCAAACAATTAATAAAATCCTATAAAATTGCAAAAATTATTGGGAAAATTTGGGAAAAATTTTATTTTCTTAGATTTTATAGGACAAGTTCTTCAACTAAGTTTTTGAGTTTTGATTAGGATTTTGGTATCGAATTTGGATAATTTTGGTACGAGTGAACTCGTGCATGGATGGGTGTTCATATTTTGTGACTTTTACCCGATTTCGAGACGTAGGCCCGGGTCGACTTTTTGGGGCGATTGACTAATTTCTTGCTTAAGCCTTGATTTTATTAATTAGATTAGTTTCTTATAGTTATATTTAAGGTATGTAATTGCTTTTGGCTAGATTTGGGCCATTGGGAGTCGGATAACCGTAGAAAAGGCATTGTTACTAATTGATTGAGCTTGGTTCGAGGTAAGTGGCTTGTCTAACCTTATGTGAGGGAAATCCCCTTAGGATTTGGTACTGTTGTGTTATCTAAGCGCCGTGTACACGAGGTGACGAGTGCGTACACGGACTAATTGTTGTAAAATCCAATTTTTACTGAGTAGTAACCTGTTTTCATCTTAATTGAGTTATACCAGCATGTGTAGTTATCCTGTTTAGTCTAATATCGCATGTCTACATGCTTTAACTGCTTATTTGAACTCTGTGCAGCATGCTTAGTTGATTTCCTATTTTTCCTGGATCTTTATCAATCTTAACTGTAGAATTCTTGCTGTTAATTGTTGTATTTATCGGTTTGAGCTGTGTGTTTACTTTTGGGACTACGAGGAGGTACCTCGGGAGATTCCCCTGCACCTTTACTTTTGAGACTACAAGGCGGTACCTCGAGAGATCTCCTTGCATATTTACTTTTGGGACTACGAGACGGTACCTCAGGAGATCCCCTGTTGTTTACCCCTGTGTGTTGTACTGTTACTCTGTTGTGTTTTTCCTCTTTGTTAAATTCTAGTCTCTTATTATATTGCTACATTCTCTCGCTTTATTTAATATATACAGTGGGCCCTGACCTAATCTCATCACTACTCGATCGAGGTTAGGCTTGGTACTTACTGGGTACCGTTGTGGTGTACTCATGCTACTCTTCTGCGCATGTTTTGTGTGCAGATCTAGGTACTTCTTATCAACCACGTCATCAGTGAGTAGTGACAGTTTGGAGACTTCAAAGTATATCTGCCGCGTCCGCAGAGCTCGGAGTCCCCCTCTATTCCCCCTATGTCATTTACCTTCCGTACTTCTTTTCTTAGACTATGGTGTATATAGATACTAGTTTCCTTCTATAGCTTGTGACTTATGATGTTCCGGGTTTTGGTAATATTGTGTTCGAGAGTGTTGGTTAATGTATATGTCGAGCGACATTGTTATCAGTTAATTAATTATCTGTTGTAGTTAGTTGTTAAGTTTTTGCTTCCATTTTATTATTTCCGCAATTTGTTAGGCTTACCTAGTCGTAGAGACTAGGTGCCATCACGACGTCGTGCGGAGGGAGATTTGGGTCGTGACAAGTTGGTATCAGAGCTCTAGGTTCTTAGGTGTTATAAGTCACAAGCAGGTTTGGTAGAGTCTCGTGGATCGGTACGGAGACGTCTCTACTTATCTTCGGGAGGCTATGGAACTGTTAGGAAAATTTCACTTCTTTGATTTTGTCGCGCCCCCTTTTTCTCGCGAAATCAGGTTTATGACATTTTGGTTGAGACAACTCGTTCCTTTTGGAAAAGGGGTTTGCATTTTGAAGAGTCGTCACCTAACGATTTAAGGTGCGTTAGGGAACCTAGAGGGTTCATTTATAACTACGTTTGGTAACTAGAGACAGGGTAAGGGCTTGAAATTATCCTAAGGGGAAGGTGTTAGGCACCCCTCAGGATCCACCAGTGTGGTTCCCGGCCAAACAGCTTGTGGGTTTGTACAATTTAGCAAATAAACAAGTATGGCTCAAATAATTAGGGATTTAAGTTTAAGTACACAGATGTTTGAAAAACAGTTAATGAAAAGCTAGTTTTTTAAAAGAATTACAATCTAAGCGCATTTATGAATGTCAAGGGGTATCCTAGGTTTGTTTATAATATGGATCACATCAATGCAATACCCGGTACGACACTCCTCAAAGGGGGGCTACACGTGGTATTAACGCACCGGTCATCATATCCATATCTACCCTTTCCCACCCCACGAAGGTAATTAAAGCGAGGGTTTGTCTCGACCCCTATTGCATGCTGTTACCCGTCCCTTCCTATCAGTCCCGGAGGCATTTAGGACTCCTATCCTATAAAAAGGGGGTTCTACGCAGACCCTCAAACTTAAAGGTAAAATACTAAGGCGACACATAATAAACAGATAGGACTTCAATTAAAGGGGAGCATAGAAGACAAATAAAAGGCTCGGATATACCTCCACACATAGTACACATAAACAGCATAACTCATACACAATTAAGGTCTAAATTCAGAACCTAAGCATGGTATCTAAGTAATAACAGCAGAGTCAGATTTATTACATAACTCAGAGAGGAAGTCCTAATCAGGCTTGCCTACTGATTTTAACATGTTGACAGTTAAACACTAATCACAAAGACGGTACTGGTTTTATTTTAAAGTTGATTACCTAAGGCTTGCCTAGGCGTAAAATAATATGCAGCAGTTATTTAGATTTGTTATATAATTCCAGGTTGTTATACCTAATAGCATGCAATTCTAAATGTTGCAAACATCCAGAGACTAATTACTAGTTTGGTTAGAATAGGAGGACTGTTTATACATCTGTATTTAGACTAGTGTGATTGAATAAGTACGATCCTATAACATGATGTCTAATGCAGCATGATGCATAATAACTTAAACAGGATTTCTAAATGCACATCAAATTATGCAAAGCTTCAAAAGAGGCAGGAGTGACAGTTTTGATGTTGTTTACCTAAAGCAGGATTTCTAAGTGTGGATGAGATGCTGAAAACAGTACATATAAATCCTAAATAGCATGATATCTAATGCATGGCATGCTTGGCATGTTGTACGTAAACATGGTTGCTATTGCGCATAGAGAAAGTAAACCTAGGAACATGATTTCTACCCTGGATTATACTACAGCATGCATATTACCCACCCCTTTTCACTATGCAACCCCAGAGTTGTTTACAAATAATTATTACAGGGCTTTGAATAGGAATTACATAACTGAAAATAACAAAAAAATAAGAAGTTAATTATAGGGAGCCTACAGAATAAGCCCAAGTCTCCAGGTCCTCAATGCCAAGTATTGTTTCACAACCTTTCTCATAATCCGGGTGTGTCAGAGTTCCCTAAGGATCTCAAGGGCTCCCGGGCAGTGCTCACACCCAGATTTCATAGCCAAGATAGAGTAAGTGCAGTGTGGAAAGGCCAGCTTTTGTGTGTCAAAGTTCATAGGGAGCTCAAGGGTCCCAAGGCAATGCTCACACAAAATGGGCAGAACTTAGTGGTCTAAGAGTAGAGTGAGAGTGCTCGACATAGTTTTGAAGAATTTAAGTAAGAAAACAGTTTTGAAAAAGGGTAAGTAATAAACAGTTTTGAAAAAGAGAGACTTGATTGAAATAGTTTTATAACAAAGTTTAACTGATGAAAACAATTTGAAGGAGCATGCATACCAATCTCAGAACCAAAACAAAGTCAACATCACACGAAGGACCAAGAATAGTCCGGCAAACACAAGCAAGGGAATGGGATTGGAGGGACAAATATGGAGCATGTGAGGGAAAACATGTAGCAGGCAGGAACATATATGAGCACACAATCAGAAACTCCTACAGGTTCAGAGGATCAGGGGGGACAGTAGGGTATTGGATTAGATTAACATATCAACACCAAACAACTAGGACCATGATCAAACTAACGTACCAATCATGGGGATTCACATAAGAAACATGTACTAAGTATACAGAAACATGCTGGTAATTGACAAGTAAACCATAACTTAACATGTAGAGGGAATTCAGGATCATAATTGCATGTTAAATAGCAAAAATAGTAAATAAAAGCATATCAGAAATACAAGAAATTGTAACAGTAATAGAAATATGTTGGTTTGAGGCTGAAATCTGAATTAGAACATACCGGTGAAGTGAAGAAACGAAAACACAAAGCAGAAATAGGAGAGGCACAGTAGCTAGCCTTGGCTTGCAGCTGGCTAACTTAGAATAGTAGCAAGTAGCACAGAAGAGAGAATAGAGAGTTTTAGTTGTGAGAGAGAGAGTTGAACAGATTTTTGTTCATATCTTATGCTAATGAATGAATGGAGTATATACAGTTTGAAAGAGGGCGGAAGAATAAGGTAAAAATAATAGTTCAACAGAGAAATAAACATTAATTAGGATCAATTTAGTATACAGACTTCCTTTAATTAAGGAATCATACTCAAACGGTAAGAAGCAGTGGCAATATAAGGAAAAGAATCAAGTAAAGCTGCTTATAACACAATAAGGAAGTAGTACAAGTGTAATATAGGTATAGAGCATGCAATTAAGGTCATGTTCAGAATCCTATTTAAGTAAAATAAATACAAATTAGTTTGACAGTGGAATCAGCCAGAGAAATAAGGCAAGAGATATTTCAAATTCTGGAAATCAGTAAGGAGATCTTCGGGTGAGGTTCTTATTACGGGGAATCAATATTTATCAAAGGAAAATATCACACATGAGCGGAGTAACATGCTATAGGCAAGGATAAATAGGAAACCAGCCTTAATTAAAGGGATATCTCAAGAATCAGTAGAGAATATCATGCAAGATCGATGAAGAACTAATCACAGGGATTCGAAGACCCACAAATAGAGAACAATACCAATTTAGGAGAAATTAGCATAAGCTCATGAGAATAAACAGATTAAACTCATAATAGACGAAAATCAGCAACTCTAACAAGCACACATAGGGTAAAAACCATATAAATCAGGAATTCACATAGAGCATGACCTAAATTAACAGAATAGATGTAATACAGGCAGGAGAAGTGAAGTTTCAGCAACATTGGTGAACAAGAAATAGAATAGGATCACATAATAGGCAGGAATAGTTGCAACCAGACACTCTAACAAGCAAACATAGGGTAAAACCACAGAATCACAGAACGTTCATAAGAAATATACAGATTAATTGAACATAGCACCCAAGACCAACTCACAAAACTTAAGAAACATTAGGGTTTTCAACAGAATAACTCGGATAAAGAGAAGGCTCAAACAAACGTTTAAACACAATAAGAGTCATAGATTAATACCAAAAAAATCAAAAGAAAAGCATTTTTTTGAAAAAGGGGTTAAAACCCTAGTTGAAGATGAAGAGTTACTTTAGAAAAATTGGAAAAAACCTTTGAGGAAAACAACAAAAGCTCATAATATACACAGATATAAGATAGATCTAAAGAAATCGGAAAATATTAAGAGTTAGGGTTTCAGAAAACCCAGAGAAGATGAGAAAACCTTAAAATGTTACCGGTTTTAGTACTCGAACGACTGGAGGTGGCCAGAAAATGGCATGAAGGACCATGGGTAGGAGTTGAACCACTCCAGGTTCACCTGAGGACCTCAGGGTAGTGTCAAACCGGCGTGGGGTGAAGCAGAGGCCAGGAGATGATGAGAGGCCATGGTTTCCGGCGAGGGAGGTGGCCGGAGAAGGTGGACAGGGTCCATCGGAGAGGAGGGGAGAAGAGAAGGTTCTAGAGAGAACAAGAGATAGAGAGAGGGAGATAGAGAGACCGGTTGAGAGAGAATGAGAGGGGGGAAACGAGAGACGGGGATAGTCATTAGGGGGTTAAATTAGGAAGGGGCTGACCTGGACCGTTGATTCAAAATAATCAACGACTCAGATGGAATGAGGATTGGGCCGGGTAGGATAGGGTATTGGGCTTGGGGTATGGTGGGTTATTTAATTTGGACCAGGTTTAATTAGGCTATAATTTAAATAAGAATGGCTAATTGTTAAATACCCATCAAAATTAGATAAATAATTAATAAAAATAGCTAATAATTAGATAAAATGAAATTAAAGCTAAATAGGTGAAATTAAGGTAATTAACTAATATTTACAATATAGAATGACTGATTATTAAATTAAAATAGCATAAAGTGTATAATTAGGCTATAATTGCAAAATTATTATAATTATAGCCAAACAATGCCAAATTGGCTAATTTGTGAAATAATTAAATCCTAATAGGATTAAAAATGATATATTGAGCTAAGAAATACTTTGAAATTACTTGTAATGTAATTTATGAATAATTATTGGATATAAAGTACTGAATAAATTAGAAAAAATAAATTAATAATAATATGAAAAATTATGGAAAAATACCAATTATTATAAAAAGTGATTTTGAAGGTATATATGCAAATTTAAAAATAGTTTAATGAAAAATTGGGTATAGACAATGTAAATGTTGTACAAATTGCTCTAATTTGTAACCAATAACCATACACATGCAAGAAAAAAACTCATAAATCATACGTAGGAAAAGAAGAGTGTTTTCAACTGCATACTCGGTATTAGTACAAAAAACGAGCACATTCGATTTTCTATACCTAGTGTAGTCATGTCCTTTAGTAATGAGACCGAATATTTATTCCCCCTTACTCTTTTTTACCAGTCTCAAAGCAAAATAGAGAAAGTAGGATGGACATCATTTATGGTATACAAATATATAACTTATAACATGTTACATATTTTTTCGGAAGGTATATTATAAGTTTTTCACTAACATATTTTTCCGTGAAATACATTTGCTAACCAGGGAGAATATACTCTTATATGCCCACGTGAAACACATTCATACATCCAATATTAATGTAATGCAGAACAACTATAGTTTTACGTTTGACTTAGAAGGATCAAACTGAAATTCAGAGGAGAGTTTAATAAGAAACAAAACCATACTCATTGTTAATAAGAAACAACACCAGTAGATAGACCATCAGCATTTCCTTCATTATTCTCCACCCCACTTTTCAATGCAATACCATACAAGTAACAATACCATACACATTGATCAACAAGTTAAATGGAATATTACTGGGAGATTTTTCTGCTTTAAAAAGTTGTTCTTTAGCTATTATAGTAGCATGAAACTTACTAACACTTGAAGTATTTTATACCAGTTGCAACAGTCTAATTATAAGATGTTCACCCATTGAGAGTTGTCTTACAAGTTGTAACAGTATAGTTGAGACTAGTTGCACAATCTCGTTATTAGTTGCAAACAAAACACATCTTTTAAGCCAAGTAACACACTAGTCGCAACAGAATTTTACTAATTGCAGCAATATTGTATTCAAATATTTATTAACTAAAAAGTAATTGAAATGAGTAAGTTGTTACTAACTTGGTATGTTCATCAATGGTCATTCTCCTGATATGGTGATGCCAAAGGCTGAACATTAGCGTGTTGAGCCACCGGAGGCTGGACATTAGAGTGTTGACTTAAGAAAAATTCTTTTAGTTCCTTCAGTTCTTTCACCTCATCTTCTACAGTAGACAATCGATCCTTCAATGATTGGTTTTGCTCTAGAGCTGAACGTAACTCATATCTTAATTCGGACTTTGAGGAACCACCATCTTTCATGTCCTTTGCTTTTACTCCACCCCCAAAGGCAAATACATGACTACGAGTTTGAGGTCCAAAGCATTTTTTCACTATCTCTGTGTTAGGAAGAGATGGTTCGGACTGCACCAGTTCTTTGATTTGAGCCTTCAAAATATATAAAGAAAAATTTCTATTAGAACCAATAACCAAAAGATCTTACATGTTTAGTTAATATAACGCACATGTTTTACAATTGTCTCTGGTTCAACAAGCTTGTTGTTCTTCTTGCGAGTGTAAAAAAAAATAGCTGCCAAATCTAGTGGATTGCCATATTTTCCGCCCTTCACATTAAAGTCAAAATGTCAAATAATGCCTCCTCAATATTTATATATATGAAAAAAGAACATATATGATAACACCTTTTGATAAATAATTTCTCTAATAGGCTTGCTACCAATATGATGAGGCATCTTCAACTTAGCTCTGTTTGCTGCATTCCTGTTGCTTTTTTCCAGAAAACTTTCTGTACAAAAATATTCTTTTACCAACCACTCCCATTGTTTCTTGTCTACCCCCTTTGGTATATTCTTAAGAGCCTCTTGGATCAGCTTACCCCTCACGTATTTTGCATGCAATTGTCCTCTCCATTTGTTTCACAATTCTTTCATCCATTCCAAAATATGATTGCGATGAATATCTAGGTCATCGCTCTCAAATTTATCCTACAATAAATTAAACATATCATAATACACACTTTAGCAAAATGGATAAAACCTTCAGAATTGATAGAACATAGAAAAAGAAAATGGTAAAACTACTTTAGCAAAAGAATATTGTAAGGTTAGTGA
>NW_017673732.1:118254-122469 GCF_001879085.1 Nicotiana attenuata
TCCGGGAGTACACCAGAATATCATCAATAAAAATAATCACGAACGATTCAAGATATGGCCTGAACACTCTGTGCATCAAATGCATGAAAGCTGCAGGGGCATTGGTCAGTCCAAATGACATGATAAGGAACTCATAATGACCGTATCGAGTCCTGAAGGCAGTCTTCGGGATATCTGGCTCCTGAATCTTCAACTGATGGTACCCTGAGCGCAAGTCAATCTTAGAAAACACCTGTGCGCCCTGAAGCTAATCAAACAGATCATCTATACGAGACAAAAGATAACGGTTCTTCACTGTAACCTTGTTCAACTGGCGGTAGTCAATACACATGCGCATAGAACCATCCTTTTTCTTCACAAACAAAACAGGAGCGCCCCACGGTGAAACGCTGGGTCGAATAAAACCCTTACCAAGCAATTCCTGCAACTGATCTTTCAACTCGTTCAACTCAGGAGGAGCCATACGATACGGAGGAATGGAAATGGGCTGAGTGCCCCGCAACAGATCAATGCCAAAATCAATGTCTCTATCAGGCGCCATGCCCGGAAGATCGGCTGGAAATACATCGGGATAATCCCGTACCACTGGAACAGAATCAACAGAAGGGGTATCAACACTAAAATCTCTCACATAAGCCAAATACGTGGCACACCCCTTCTCAACCATGCGTTGAGCTTTAAGAAAAGAGATAACTCTACTGGGAGTGTGATCTAATGTACCACTCCACTCAATACGCGGGATACCTGGCATAGCCAGCGTCACGGTCTTGGCGTGACAATCAAGAATAGCAAAATGGGGCGACAACCAGTCCATGCCCAGAATAATGTCAAAATCCACCATACCGAGTAACAATAAATCTGCTCTGGTCTCAAAACCACGAATAGTAACCAAACATGACCGATAAACGCGGTCCATAACAATAGAATCTCCCACAGGAGTAGAAACATAAAGGGGGCACTCAAAGAATCCCGAGGCACACCCAAATGCGGAGCAAAGTAAGAAGACACATAAGAGTAAGTAGAGCCCAAATCGAATAACACCGATGCCTCTCTGTGACATTCCAATATTATACCGGTAATGACGGAGTCAGAGGCAACAGCCTCAGTGCGAGCAGGAATACAATAATATCTGGCCCGGCCCCTCTCGCGAGGGTGACCTCTATCTCCCCGACCTCCGCCCTTAGCTGGCTGGGCAGGTGGGGTAGCATCTGGAGCTGTGACCATGGCCTGAGAACCCTGAGGAGCACGCTGTGGCTGAGAAGTCTGTGGGGGCGCGCTCCTCCCAGGTCTGGGGAAATCCCTCACCAAGTGACGTGTATCACCACACTCGTAACAAGCTCTAGGAGGACGCGGTGCCTGTGACTGACTAGGGCCAGGTCGCTGGACTTACCTCTGGAAGCACCCCGCGCAGGAGGCGCGCTAGAAACTGGAGGTGCATGATAAGGCTCCTGAGGTGTAGGTGGAGCTGGAGTACTGCCGGCTGCTGGAAGAGCTGAATGTACAGGGCGACCCGAATAATCTCTGCCATAACGACCTGCTGATGGGGTACGGGCACTAGAGTAGTGACCCGACTCTCGAGACCTCTTGGCCTCCCTCTCTCCTCGCTTCCTGGCGAGCATACCCTCAATCCTCCTAGCAATGCTCACTACCTGCTGATAAGGAATGTCCATCTCCAACTCTCGAGCCATGCTAGATCTGATGGGTGGAATAAGACCCTTAATGAACCTGCGAACTTTCTCCCGAACTATAGCAACCAAAGCCGGTGCATGCCTGGCCAACCTGGTATAACGGATAGCATACTCTGAAACAGTCATAGCACCCTGACGCAAATGCTCAAACTCTACGCGCCATGCATCCCTAAGACTCTGGGGGACAAACTCTCTCATAAACATATCTAAGAACTGGGTCCAAGTCAGTGTAGCAGCCTCGACTGGACTGTCTATCTCATAAGTCCGCCACCAATCATAGGCGGCTCCCCGAAGCTGAAAAGCAGTGAAAGAAACCCCGCTGGACTCCACTATGCCCATAGTGCGAAGAATATGATGACACTCCTCTAGAAATCCCAAGGCATCGTCTGATGCTAATCCACTGAACACTGGGGGATCATACTTCTTGAACCTCTCAAGTCTCCGTTGCTCGTCCTCTGAAGCAGCTGACCCATCCTCGGGCTGAACTGGCGCTGCAGGCGGTGCCAGAATAATCTCGGGAGCCTGCTCAACCTGCACTCGCTGCTCAGGAGTGCGGACGGCGGGAGTCTGTGCTCCTCCCCCGGCCTGGGATGTGGCTGCAGCAATGGGAAGCAACCCTGCCTGAGCCAAGGTGGTGTACATGCTCATGAACTGAGCCAAAGTCTCCTGGAGCGCTGGAGTAGTAGTGGCAGTAGTAGGTGTGCCAGGTGCCTGGGCTCCGGCTGGATCTGCTGGTGGTACCTCGGCAGCAGCTTGCGCAGGTGCTCTGGCTGCACCACGTGCGCGTCCTCGACCTCTCCCCCGGCCTCGGCCTCTAGCGGCTGCAGTAGGGGGCGCGGGTGCCTGATCATCTCGAGTAGCACGTGTCCTCACCATCTGTGAGAGAATAGAAGTCAGAAGTTTAGAATTGATGTCCAAAAATATCGCACGACGAGGAATTCAAATGAAATGAAGATTTATCCTAAACAGTTACATAGCCCCTCGTAGATAAGTACAGACGTCTCTGTACCGATCAGCGAGACACTAATAAACTGGCATGTGTTCCGTGACTCCTATGAACCTAGAGCTCTGATACCAACTTGTCACGACCCCAGTTTACCCTCCATTAACATATCATGATGGCACTTAGTTCCTACAACTAGGTAAGCCTAACAGTGCGGAATAACAAATTAACATTTGCGGAATAATTAATTAAAATTGAACATACAGAAATAACAACTGTATATAAGGCCACTCGGCCTATACAACTCAAAAATATGCGGAAGTCTACAACTAAATCCCAAAACCTGGAAAATCACCGGAAACACAGGCTAATAGAATGTAGTAATCTGCTCTACACCAGAATGTCTAAACAACATGAAAGGAAAGAAAGGAACTATCTGCTAAAGCCGGAATAGAGTAGAGACTCCTGGTCTGCGGACGTAGCAGATATACCTCAAGTCTCAGCTAGGACTCTCCACCACGAGGATGATACGCCTGGCAGGAAGTACCTGGATCTGCACATGAAAAACATGCACGGAAGAGGCATGAGTACACCACAGCGGTACTCAGTAAGTGCCAAGCCTAACCTCGGTTGGGTAGTGACGAGGAAGGTCAGGGCCCTACTGAGATAAAACATAATAAATAATGAGATAACGGAAGCAGTTTAAATAAAGTCTACAGCGAGAATCTAAACCAGGTAAATAAGGAAGAACAGTAATAGAAAGCAAAGGTAACAATACAAGGAAAACTGCCCTCAACAAGGAATAATAGCCGGGGGATCTCTTGGTATCCCGAGGATCTCTTGGTATCCTCAATAAGTAAGTCGGGGATCTCTTGGTATCCGAGGATCTCTGGGTATCCTCTATAAGTAAGTCGGGGATCTCTTGGTTTCCCGAGGATCTCTGGGTATCCTCAATAAGTAAGCCGGGGATCTCTTGGTATCCCAATATATATAGAAACACATGTGCCAGGGATCTCTTGGTATGCCGCACCCTCAGTCCAAAATATCTCAAGTACAGGGGATCTCCCGGGAAGCCGTCCCATAGTCCCAAATTAAACACACAACAACAACAACCCATAATCTCAGAATAAATGCTAAAATCAGGACAAGTAATAGTAAATTCTAGCCTAACATGCTTCATAGAGTACAAATAGTACAGCTAAACAAATAAGCAAGTAAGCCAGCTAAACATGCGTCTCTAAGCTAGCACAGGTATAAACTTACAGTCTAAAATGAACAAGTAAACAGGAAATGTCAATTTAAATACTTCAAGTAGAAACGGGTTTACAACAATTAGCTCAAGTACGCGCTCGTCACCTCACGTACGAGGCATTCAAATATTCAAATATCATGTCCTAATGGGAAAGGTCCCCCACACAAGGTTAGACAAGCCACTTACCTCGAACCGGCTCAATATCAACTAGAAACCACGCTCTTGCCACGATTATCCGACTCCAAATGGCCCAAATCTATTCAATTCAATTACACATTGTAAATAACATCGCAAACACCTGGTTTTGTTATTAAATTCAAAGCTACGGCGTG
>NW_017673733.1:0-10400 GCF_001879085.1 Nicotiana attenuata
AAAGTGACTCACAGCTCGTGGTTAATCAAATGCTGGGGACTTACACAGCTAGGGAAGCAAGGATGCAACAGTACTTGGAAAAGGTACGGGAACTGATAAAGCAATTCCAAACTTGGAAGGTCATACAGATATCGAGGGATGAAAATATTGAAGCAGATGCCTTAGCTAATCTCGCATCCGCAGCTGATGTAGCAAAAGATGCAAATGCTGCAGTTATACATTTATTTCATTTAGTTCTTGATCCAGATAAGAATGAGGTAAATTTTAATAATTTAACTTGGGATTGGAGAAATGAAATTGTTGCTTTTTTACAGTATGGTACCGTCCCTAATGACAAGAAGCAAGCGCATGCACTTCGAAAAAAGGCTGCTCGTTACTGTTTAAAACAAGGGAATCTTTATCGTAAGATGTTCGGTGGTCCATTAGCAAGATGCCTCGGACCTTCTCAAACGGAGTATGTAATGAGGGAAATACATGAGGGGCATTGCGGGAATCACGCAGGAGGAAGATCACTGGTTAGAACCTTGATTAGAGCAGGATATTACTGGCCTAAAATGGAGGAAGAAGCGGAAAGTTTTGTAGCTAAATGTGATAAATGTCAACGGTACGGTAACAACACGCATAGACCTGCGGGGTTGTTACATCCGGTCATATCACCATGGCCATTCATGAAATGGGGAATGGATATCGTGGGTCCATTACCACAAGCAAAAGGACAGGTAAAATTTTTGCTCGTACTTACTGATTACTTCACTAAATGGGTAGAGGCAGGAGCATTTAAACAGGTACGAGAAAAGGAGGTCAAAGACTTCATTTGGCGTAATATCATCTGCCGATTTGGTGTACCAAAGGAGATTGTATGCGACAATGGCCCTCAATTTATCGGAGCTCAAGTCACTGAGTTTTTTGAGAGCTGGCAAATTAAGAGAATCACATCTACACCTTATCACCCAGTAGGCAATGGGCAAGCAGAATCAACGAACAAAGTCATAATCAACAATTTGAAGAAATGTTTAGAGGAATCAAAGGGTAATTGGCCTGAAGTGTTACCCGGAGTTTTATGGGCATATCGCACGACGATAAAGACGAGCACAGGTGAAACTCCTTTCTCTTTAGTTTATGGAGCTGAAGCATTAATCCCAGTTGAAATAGGAGAACCGAGTACAAGATTCTCACAAGCAACACAAGAGTCTAATGATGAAGAGATGCGAGTCAATTTGGATCTACTGGAAGGCAAGAGAGAAGCCGCATTAATAAGAATGGCAGCACAAAAGCAAGTGATCGAACGATATTACAACAGGAAAGCACGGGTGCGATACTTCAAAACTGGGGACTTCGTGCTTAAAAGTTTTTTAATCTACAAAGGCGGCCAACGCGGGTAAACTAAGTCCAACCTGGGAAGGACCCTACAGAGTTCGAGATATTGCAGGAAAAGGAGCATACGAGTTGGAAACAATGGACGGGAAGGTGCTTCCTTCGCATTGGAATGCAGTTCATTTGAAGAGATACTACTTCTAAGGAAAAACCCACGGTCAGGTATCACCATGTTAAATTATATTTGTTTTTGAATTGTTAAAATTTTACTAACGATTTTAGATGATAGGCAACGCTAACCCGTACTAAATGATGAGTCACGACCTGTAAGGCAAAATGGAATAAACTAAAATTCCTGGCCCAGGGTTACAATTATTCTGATAGAAATTTAAGCGGGTTAAGTAGTCTTCATCTATAATCGTACCTCCGAGTCCCTTATGTATCTCCTTTTCAGGAAAAGGACCGAATAAGAGAAACTATCAAGTGCTCGAGGCTTCATACTTCAACACTCAAACACTTGGGGGACTACATAATATACACAAGTATATATAAAGAGGGCAGAGAAGATTGAAGAAAAATCAAGCCTGGGAAAAAGTCAAGTGCAGAGTAATAAAAGTCAAATAAAGTCATGAGCCAAGGCTAAAGAAATTCTTACTGTAATTAGGGTAAAAGCTGTGTACTAAAGCAGGTTGTAAAGAAAAACCTTGCATTTATTTTTCTAAAACGGGTTATAAAGAAAAACCTCGTGTTTGTTATTTTTTATTAAAAAATTTGTTACAAGGAAAACAGTTACGAGAAAGTTATAGATGTGATTCAAATACATGTAAAGTATTATTCAAAACTTGTCAAAGTTCAGAAAAAACAAATTGTCGAAGTTACTGCAAAAAACATGTGTGTTCCTATTCCTTTTATCGTATGATCACACCATTATAAAGTTGAGACGTCTTCTTCATTAAGTGTCAAAATATAAAAGGGCCCTCTTTTATAAAACTCATGTTATTTAGTCATGGGATTAACAGAAGCATTTTTCAAAGAACAAAAATGCAGACTATTCTTTAAGTCCTTGAAAATAAAAAGGCAAGGATAGAACATACGGAAGTTCAATGATAAATAAAAGCTTCCTAATATTTAAAACTAAAGACTAAGTATAAACATAGTCATCGAATTGTTTATACAAAATGCCCCATAACAAGACTTGGGGACTTGTATTTCTAAAAAATCAACCCTCAAGTGATAGCCAAGGGTTTGATTACAAAAACAAACTATCACAAGAAACCAAAAATCTTAAACATGGTTTTCCAGATTGGCACCTGCAACAAGGGAATTTAAAACAGTTATAAAATTTCTTCTAAAAAGAAGGAACTGAAGAGAGTCCATAAGTGGGCTCAACTGGAGCAGCACCATCGACAACTGAAGGTTGAGCTTCAAATATAGCAGTAGGAGCATCAACGGGTAGAATCTTGGTTTGACTAACAGCAGGAGGAACGGAGGAACTCGAGGAAGGAGTGACACTCGTAGCAATTTCAACAGTCACTGGAATTTCAACTGTGGAGGTCGCAGCCAAGGTAGTTTCAATCATGGGAACTTCAACCTCGGGAGATGAAAAATCTTGCGGTTGTTGTGCTCGTTCAATGGCTTCATTTACCTTGGCTAATTCAGATTCCAGGTTGAAATTTTCTTGACTCATCTCGACCAAGGTATCACGACGAGACTTTATGAAGGTCCAACTTACCTCAACATTGGTAGACTCTTCAAAGAAGTTCATAATCTTTCTCCCAAGCAGCCACTTCATTCTTAAGTTCCTCGCTTTAGGCTGAAACAGAACTGAAAGATGATGGAAGGGTGGCATGAGAATTCTCCAAAGCATGCATACTATCCGCAGAGGCACGAAGATCCTCCTGTGCCTTAGTCAAATTCTGAACTAACTCCCCGGCATAAATCTCTTTTTGGTTCAAAAGATCCTTCAATGCCCTGATTTCTTCACTGGCCCTGGATAATTGTTCAGAAAATGAAGTCTCAAGACGTTCTCTTTCCTTTTCTCCCTGATTCAACGAAGCCTTGATGACCCCCAACTCAAAAGTGAGTGCTCGAACCTGTTGTTCTAAGGCACTCTTGTTCTTTAGTAAATCCTCCATGTCGAGTTGAACACTACCAAACTATTCCTTCCAGTTGTTTGCCTCAAACTGAGAATCACGTGCTACCTTCTCCAAGAGGGAGATTCTGCTCATCAGCTCAGTGCCAATAAGATTGGCCTACAAATAAAAGAGAAGTAAAAATCCCAGAGTCGAAAATTTATACAGAATGGAGAAAAGTAGGAAAGAAGAATACCTTTAAAGTGGCATGCACTATGTCATTCATGAGGGTCAGGTTGGTGTGGCTTTCAAGTTTTGTTTTTTCAATGGGGCCAATCAAAGGCTCGAGCCAAATATCAGCCTGACCAGACTTTCTCAAGAGGCTGTTGTTAGCAGGAACTTCAATGGTTACGCTCCTCATAGTAGTACTCTTACTTGAAGAGCCCACCTCCGTATGGTGAATAATAGATGGAGGAACACACAAAGGAGAAGCGATAGAAGGAGGAACAGAAGCAACAGTTGATGAAGGTAAAGGAGCAATCATAGGTACGGGAGATGAAGAAGAAGATAAGGGAATTTTGTCTAGAATAGGTCCTAAGTTTTCACTACCAAAACCACTAGCAAAAAGTTGATCGATAGACTCACGAGTGTCGTGAGGAGAGACGTCATCATCAGGAATGATAACTGGAGTAATAACAGACTTGGAGGGAGATAGATGAGGGGAAACTTCAGCCTCATCATCAGAGACGATACGTCTCCGAGCTCGAGGCCTCATCACCAGGGAACCTTCATCTTCCTCCTCTGAATCTTCTTCTTCAGTTTCAGTAGCTTTTCTTTTTGAAGAACCCAAGAATACATCTTGGGCTGAAGAGGTGCGAGTACTCAAAGAGTCACGAGCAGCTATGATTGACTCTGCGGTGACCCCACGAATAGCAAATCCTGATAAAAAGAAGGATAAAAGTTAGAACAAAGAAGATATTTAGATACAGACAAGGAAAAATAGAAACCCTTACCATGAGTTTTTACTTTCCAACCATAACGGCTGGAAAGGTTTTTCCACGACCTACCCTCCATTGGAGCGGCCTTCAATAATTTTCCTACCCAACCACGGAAGTTGGGCACGGTTTCCACAACGCCCATGGTTGCTGAGAAAGGAAAAAGAAGCGACATTAGAAAAGGTGATAAAACCTGAAAGGGAAAGGCACGAGGAAGATTTAACACTTACGTGCAAAGTTCCACTTCTCGGGGAAGGGAACGTTATTTTCACCCACTAAACCAGCAGTGGGGGCAGCAACAAACCGAGCATACCAGCCACGGTCTTTATCGTCCTCGGGGCTCACTAAAACCCTCTTGCTCCTGGCTGCTAGGGTAAAAACGCCGTTGCGAAAAAGCCTAGGGGAATAGAGATGAAGTAGGTGGGGAAAAGTAAATTCGGCATCCGCCAAGTTAGTGAGGTGCCTTAAGCAGGCGACAGCCCTCCAAACGATTGGGCCAATTTGACCCAAGCTAACATTAAAAAAGCGACAAAAATCCAGAATAACTGGATCAATGGCTGGTTTAAACCCTAAAGTAAAGGGGTACGTATAAACAAAAGAAAATCCAGTAATGTAGGAGGTGATTCTCTGATTTGGATTAGGAATGATGATAGGGAAATCATCACTCCAGTGACAATCTCTACGAACTATGGGGATTAAAGGGTCAGTAATTTGAGAAGGATAAGTATCAACTCGATTTAAAGAGGCGACTTGAGTTCTGAGAGATTCCCTGTCATGGTAAAAAGATAAGTCCATTGGAACTATTTCTTCCACTAAAGGTTCACGTAAGGGTTCAGAGGATTCTTTATTTCTGGAAGAAGACCTTTGAGAATAGGAACCTCCAGTTCTAGAAGAAGGGCCAGAACTAGAAGAAGGTGTGAGTGAACTACCACCACGGACAGATCCTAAACTACGGAGTCTACCACCACCACCTCTTCTATGCCTAACGGGAGCATTGGGAAAGTTGTCTAAAATAGGAGTTCTTCTAGGGTTAGGGTGTTCGGAGAAGCCATGACAAAGAAGATTGAAGTAAAGAAGAAGTGAATAAAAGTTTTGAAAAATTAAAGTGTTCAATACGCTTTAAATGGTAGAAGACAAAGATGGAAGTTATATTTATACCGATGAATGACCATCAGAAGGAAAAAGTATAGTGATGGGAAGTCCATAATAATGATAACTGACACTTCTGGACAGGGAAGCCGAAAAGAAAGCCTAAGAAAGTGCTGTACAATTGTATGACCAATAAGAAGATGACACGTGTTTAGCGTATTAAATGAAAGTAATAAGTGAAGCGTCAAACTCTATCAGAGCACTAATGGTGATAAAAATTCTCCCTTAAATGAATCCCACTTCCCAAATATTCAAACTGATGAATAAATGGAAAGTGGAGGGACTATCTGTATTGGGAAAAATTGCATTCATATACATGTTGACGTGGCATGACACGTGGAATGGTCAATAAATTATGAACAGTCATAGTCCAAAGGTTGTGAACAGCTACGGGAAGAAAAGAAAGAGGCATGAGATGAGAGATTCAACGCTCCGTTCCTGTTTAACTTCAACCGTTCCTATTCAAGCTTATTTGTATATGGAAAAAGAGAAGAATGAACCTGGTCAAAGAAAAAGGAGAAATACGGCATTAACTATTAAAGCCGTTAAGGAATATATACAATGATTATGTAACGCAGCATTTAATATCATTAAATGCCCGTAGTAGCCTCATTATGACTTAGGCATAACGTATGTTTCTAGAAGTTCTCAAAGGAACCTATAAAAGGAAGAATATGTAATCAGTTAACGGGGTGACTATTGGAATATACTTTGATTTACCAGCTTTTATACTTGGCTATTCTAAAACTTCTGTCTTTATTTACTTTTTCGATTATCAGTAACCCGATTCTTTTAAATTTCAGCTTTGACTAAAATCCTATTTTTTGGTTAAACAATATGATTGTTAAATGAACTGCCTTGTTGGATAACTATTGATGCATTAATCGAACTTTAATTAATATTGGCCTAAGGTATTTTATGCAAGATCATCAAGCTTTCAAATAGACTCTTTGTTGAATCCCTATGCTGACTTGCATTTAACTCCATTGTGTAGATAAGATACTAGTATTCATGGTGTTAGTATTCTGGGAGGAATCTTGTGAGGTTTCGGTGTTTACCTCAAGTATTTCTCACGTGAAATTTTCACCATATGTTCACCTTGTTTGAATTCCATGTGTTTAGATGACAAATTGAGTTAAGCTTCTCTTTGCCTTGTTTTAAAAAATCGTCAACGCTTTCAGTTTAGTAGCAATTCAGTTCATTTAGTTTTCTCTTGTATAAAATAATGGTATTGCTCGACCAGTGTTGTGAAGAGCGTGAAGCGAGGAAAAGCGACAACCCCCATTTCACGAGAAGCGAGAAGCGAGAAGCGAAGCGCTCGCTTTTTTTAAGTGAAGCGGAATTTTAAAAAAAAATTAAAATAAATACTACATAGACAACACATGTAATTGTAAGCAAATGTTCAATACTTCAATTAAAAAACTAAAGAGTAGCATCAATTAAAGCATAAAATGAGCATCCTATTCTTCTACAAGATTGTCAAATTCTTGTATTCCACTATCATTATTAAATTGGGCAGAAATTGGGGGCAGAAACTGGAAAAATTGGGCAGAAATTTCTGAGAAACAACCGAAGGTAAAAAAAAAATTCGCCAGCATTTCGATGCTTTTTGGACGTTTAGAAAGAAAAAGAAGAAGAAGAAGAAGAAGAAGAAGAAGAAGAGTGAAAATCAAAAGTAGAAGAAGCAGAACATACCTGTGCTGTTGAAGAAGAGAAGAAGAAATCGCTGCACTTGTTGAAGAAAAACCTAGTCTCGCTGCTGTTTCTGGACTCCAGACAGTGTTTACGGTTTACAATAGGGCTTGGGTTAATTTAAACAAAGAAGCGGTCGCTTCTCTCGCTTCTTCTCGCTTCACCGCCTCTCGCTTTTTACAGAGAAGCGGTCGCTTTTTCGTATCAGAGTCGCTTCACAGACCTGAAGCGCTGACCAGCCCGCCTCGCTTCGCTTCTCGCTTAAAGCGATGAAGCGAGCGCTTTTTTTATCACTGTGCTCGACACGTTGAGAATAGTTCTTGGTACATAGTGACTTTTGATGCATTCTTACAGTTTCGTCCTCCTTTAGAGTACAATGATGTCCAACTGATTTGATTGAAGGTTTTCCCTGTTCCTAAAGTTTATGTTGTTCGACTCAGTTCATTCTCATGAATATCTCTGTTTGTTTGGTTAAGTTTAAGCTTAAAAATGAAGCCGGAAATCATCTTTTGATGTTCTCTGCCTATCTTGTATCAACTAGCATCGAATCTTATCTTCGAGTAAAAGTTAATATCGAGTTGTTTTATACTTGATATGTTTAGGAATGAGTTTGGAGAATCCTCTTTTGTTTGCTAAGTTTAAACTTGAAATGAGTTATTGTCAAGGACAGCCATTGATGTGCTTGCTATGAGCTCAGTCGAAGAGAGAAGATAATTTTGGGAGAAGAAGTAACTGTTCTATTGAACCCAAAAATGAAGTAGCTACAGTACCCTGTACAAATACTGTTTTTAACCACCTAAAGCTAGCTAACTAACCATTTACTTAAATACCCTTATACATTTCAATTACCTAACTACTCAACCTACGTCTATATTTGTAATACTCCCCCTCAAGCTGTGCGGTGTGAACAAATTGAACACTCCCAGCTTGGATAACAAGAACTCGTGTTGTGCCTTCCCTAATCCTTTTGTCAACACATCTGCAATCTGCAAGTCTGTAGAAACATGTGCAGTTTGTATTAGGCCCTGTTGAATCTTTTTTCGAACAAAATGGCAGTCTATCTCGATATGTTTTGTTCTTTCATGATAGATGGGATTTGCAGCAATTTTTATAGCTGCTTTGGTGTCACAGTAGAGCTTTATTGGAAGCTTCAGCTCAACACTCAGCTCCTTGAACAACCATGTCAACAATACCACTTCTGCTATGGCATTAGCCATACTTCTATACTCAGCTTCCGCAGAACTTCTTGATACAGTATTCTATTTTTTGGACTTCCAGGATATAAGGGAATCTCCTAATTTTACCACAAATCCACTCACTGACCTTCTAGTCATTGGACAAGTAGCCCAATCTGCATCACAATACACTGTGAGCTGATTAGAAACCTGAGATGAAAGCAAGATCCCCAGCCCTGGTGCATTCTTGAGATACCTTACTACTCTTAAGGCCCCTTCCCAATGAGACTTCATTGGCATGTGCATGAACTGGCTTAGAGTTTGGACTGCATAACTGATGTCCGGCCATGTCATGGTGAGATACAACAGCTTTCCAACCAACTGTTGATATCTGCTCGGATCAGCAAGTAACTCATCAACAACCACATTTGCATTTGCTTGAGCATTAGTATGATCATATTGTGCACTGGTGAATTTATGGCTAGTGTCTAGAGGTGTGCAGACCAAGTGTAGCAATGAGATCAAGTGTGAACTTCCTTTGACAGACCAAAATGCCTTGTTTGCTCCTAGCCACTTCAAGACCAAGAAAATATCTCATCTCCCCCAGATCCTTGATCTTGAAGTGATCTTGTAAGACAGTTTTAGCCTTCTGAATCAACTGAGAAGAAGAGCCAATGATCAAGAGGTCATCCACATAGATGAGGATCAGAACTAAGCCAGAACTGGACTTCTTACTGAAAAGAGAATAGTCATGATGGCTTTGGATAAAACCTGATGAAGAGAGAGATTCACTAAGCTTCAGGTTCCATTGCCTAGAAGTCTGTTTGAGCCCATACAAGGATTTCTGAAGCCTGCAAACTCTAGGAGGCTCCCCCTCACCTAAAAGACCAGGAGGAGGAGTCATATATACTTCTTCTAGCAGATCACCTTGGAGAAAAGCATTGAAAACATCCATTTGATGCAGCTTCCATCCATGCATAGCTGCCAAGGACAAAACAGTCCTTACTGTAACCATTTTAACCACAGGTGAGAAGGTCTCTTGATAATCAAGGCCTTCCTGCTGAGTGTATCCCGTTGCCACTAAGCGAGCTTTATATCTCTCTACCTCACCTTGAGCATTGTATTTCACCTTATACACCCACTTACACCTTATGGCTCTCTTGGCAGGTGGCAGTGGAACTAATTCCCAGGTGTGATTGTCTTGGAGAGCCTTCAGCTCAGCATCCATGGCAGCAATCCATTTGGGATCTTGAAGAGCATCAGCATAGGTAGCAGGTTCCATGACAGCATTAAAAGAACAGATAGATTTGAAGTAAGGGGAAGACAAGGAAGCATATGACATGTATGCTGATATTGGATAGCTGGAACTTGAGGCTGTAGAAGGCCCTGCCTGTGGCATCCCATGAATAAAGTCATTGAGCCATCCAGGTGGCTTAGAAGTCCTAGTAGACTTTCTGAGTCCCTCTGCTGGTATAGCACTCAATGAATCCACATTTAGAGGTGGCACTACTGGTGCAGAAGCTGCTGTGGGAGTGTGAGGCTGAACCAGGTCTGTTGAAGCTGGTATCACATGATCAGGAATTGGTGATGCCTCAGAAGAAATTGATGGAGCTACTGCTGAGTTAGGAACAGCCTCTGAATCAGCAGTGTCAACAATAAAGGCATCATCTGCATCAAGGAATTGCTCACCAGTGCTTCTCCTGTAGGTTGAAGTTGTGGTCTGAAAAGGAAAAATATGTTCCTTGAAGAAGACATCCCTGCTAACAAAGAAATGTTTGTTAGTAAGGCTATATAATCTGTAACCCTTTTGAGTGGAAGAGTACCCCATATGCACTGCTGGTTCTGCTCTAGCTCCAAACTTGTCACCTCTATCAGTGGCAGTGGCATAGCAAAGACTGCCCAGAACTCTCAGGTGTTGTAGTTTGGGTGGCCAGCCATAGAACATCTCAAAAGGTGATTTACCTGCCAATGCTGTGGATGGTATCCTGTTGATCAAATATACT
>NW_017673733.1:10425-96005 GCF_001879085.1 Nicotiana attenuata
TTATTCTTTTGTGTTCTTAATGCTTTGCTTGGACTGTTTTGAATGATATTGGGTCGTTGGGATGTGGGGAAAATGGTCGAGCCATCATTAGTTATTTAATTTCACCTACATGCTTTAGATTTTGGCTCGGGGTTCCAAAATGCATGGAAACGAGTTAAAAGAATACAGAGCATTGAAATGAATTTTTTTTTAGTCTTCTTTTATTTACTTTATTTTTATTTTATTACATCGTTCGCTAGTAGCATGTTTAGGCCGACCACTTGAATAGACAAACTTTAGGATTTTTTGTTTCGAGGCTAGAGGTCGTCCCTTAATTATTATGATTTTGTCAGGGGAATGCCCCGAAGTACATGCAATTGAAGACTAAAGGCGGACGTTCCTTCGAGGAAGCATTAGTATAGGTTAGTTTAGGTCTTTTATTTCTTTTCTTTTCCTTTTTAGGTAGGGGACAACGTTGAACGTCTTGTCGTGTTTTACCTTAATTATAATATTCTTAAAAGTCAATTTGATCAGGTATGCAACCGTACTAGTTACGGAACTTGGGGAGTGTCTAACACCTTCTCCCCGAGTCAAATGAACTCCCTTACTTAGAATCTCTGGTGCAGTTAGTTTTAGAGTCCAAATGTGTTTTAATGAGAAAATTTTTTAAACGGTGACTTGACACACCAAATGCCAAATGGCGACTCTGAAAATCCTTCGAAACATAAAATTTTGTCACTTTCAATTAAAGACCCTTTTGAGCTTTAAAAGCTGCTTTTATCTTTTTAAAGAGGGTTAAGGTGATAAAAAGGGGTGTGACGATGAATACTACTTTTTTGTGTTTGTTACCTTGAAACTAATTTATCACCTTTTTTGATAGTATGAAATCGTTCTTCCTTGGAAATAATTTCCGATACCAAAGTAGGAATATTTATTAGTTGGGGTATTATTACTTTTAGCTCACGTTATAAATTATTTATATTTGATAGTCGAAAAAGTATATAAAATTTATATAATTTTTGTAAATAACATTAACAAAATGTATATATACTACAAAAAATATATTAAATTTTACATATTTTTTGTTATTATTTTTACTGCATCTATACAGTGTCATTTTCTCTTATTATTTCCTTACATGCTATTTGGTCTTAAGCCGCTTCAAAAGGCTGATAAAAAGGTTTCAAATATTTAAGATAGTTGTACCGACTTATGAAGCACCGCCTACGGGACGAAATTAAAAAATAACCAGATTTACAAGTGGTAGTTGAAAAATAACGACAGTTTCAAAAGTAATCAAAATTTAATCACTTACCATGTATAGATAAACTGAACAAAAATACTGTTCAAAATCCGAAAATATTCCAGCATAATATACTGGAGTTCAAATTTTTTACATGTGAACTTCCAGTATAATATACTGGAGTTCCAGCATAATATGCTAGAAGTTCATACACAGGTGTACCAATCTCCAGTGCATTATGCTGGAGCTTTCTGTGTTGCAGCAAAATAATGGTTATTTTTCAATGACTCTGTAAACGCTGGCTATTTTTTAATTACTAGTCCGATCTGGCTAGCAAGTGCTATTTTCACCCGCCTACTTGCTAGGGGAAATGGGCCTTCATCGGCACAATATTGAAATTAAGAAAATGTGGCTTTTAAATTTCTTATACGTAGTTCTCTTATGTATAAAAGTAAATCTTCCATGTGTAAAAAAAAAAAAAATAGGAAAAAAATAGAAAAATAGAATCATAAAACTAAAAACAAGTTTGTAAAAAGGAACCATAAAATTATTTGACCCATACTTGACGGTTAATTTAGTTTTTATAGAAACATATACGTGACATATACTAGCACTTATTGCTTTATTGACAAAAAATTATTCAGAAAATATGCAACTGGCAATTAAGGGCTAAATTTGCAAGCTCGTACCTACTCTTGCATGAGTAGTCCAAGTTTTAGTTTCCTTTTCTTGGGTCACGGAAAATTGGACCCCTGGGCAAGTGACACATATAGCCTTTTCTTGGGATGCTATTTAAAGATTAGCCATTATTTATTTTGTCATGAAATTTTAAACTAAAAGCCTTAACTTCAGAAAATTCAAGATGTTTTTGTCCCAAAAATTTAAACGGAAAAACTGAAATTGAGGACACACTAGCTAATTCTTAAATAGCAGCCCTTTAGAGTAGCTACCTGGTATCATTTCAACTAAACTAAACCTCAGTCAGTTGTCCAAACGAAATAAAGAAAAAGGGCTAGTACAATTTCAAGTTGATTCAAGAAAACTTGGACGAAAATTCGGACGATCAAATATAGAAAAGGGCTAGCTGGGGTGAAATTCAAAAATAGCTAGATTTACAAGTGGTAATTGAAAAATAGTCATAGTTTCAAAAGTAATTAAAATTTATAGTCCGTTTGGCCAAGCTGCACATAAAATCAGCTTATTTTGAGAAGTGTTTTTTTTTTTCAAAAGTGCTTTTCCTCAAAAGTACTTTTAGGTGAAAAAGGCAGTTTGTGTTTGGCTAATTAGTTTTGAAAAACACTTCTGAGCAGCAATTAGTGTTTTGGCAAAACTTCTTTAAAAAACTGCTTCTGAGTGTATTTTTTCTCAAAGTTGTCTGTCGTCAAAAAAAGTGCTTTTGGAGAGAAGCTACTTTTTTGTCTGCTTCTCCAAAACTGCTTTCTGCTTCTCTTCAAAAGGCCACTTTTTTTCCTTTCCAAAAGCTTGGCCAACACCTCAAATTTTTTTGGCCAAAAGTGCTTTTTGGCAAAAAAAATAAAAAGCAACTTTTGGCCCAAAAAAGAAGCTTAGGCAAACATGCTATTAGCCACTTTTCATGTGAAATAAATCTGAACGAAAACACTGTTCAAAATTTCGAAAAATATTTCCAGCATAATATTACTGGTCCACATAATATGCTTGGAAGTTCATACACAGGTGTTCCAATCTCCAGTATATTATTGCTGGAACTTTTCCGTTTGTTGTAGTTCCAGCATAATATGGTGGAAGTTTATACACAGATGCACCAATCTCCAGTATATTATGCTAGAACTTTCCGTGGTTGCAACAAAATAGTTGGGCTATTTTTTCCAATGAACATTGCAAAATGCTGGCTATTTCTCAATTACCAACCCGAAAACTGGCTAGCATGTGCTATTTTCACGACTAGCTGGTCCAGTTTCAATTTGAAGAAGTAATCCTATTTGGACAAAATGTTAACATATAGTACAAAATGAAAGTAATTTGGAGTACTTTGATATCTTTCGTGATGAAGAAGCCTAGTATAGGGTAAAGAAAAGGGAAGTGCCATGGTTAATCGAATTTCACACCTTTAAGCTGCAAAATATATTAATGTTAACTCAGATTACCACTTAATTCTTGTACTTCAAAGGGTTATAAAGTGAGTTACTTTCACATATTGTCATTAAATTTTACTCATTATAATAGTAAAATTACCAAAACTCTTTTTATCACATTAAATTAATTGAATTTTACCCACTATAACAGTTATTTTATTCAGACATGTAACTTTTTATTTAACAAATTTTTTACTTAAAAATAATTTTTAGTACTTAATAGTTTCAATCATCTTACTTAAACGGGGCAACTCTAATCACTTAACCAAATAGTGGAAACATCCGCGTATAAAGTACACAAGGGTAAAGTTGTTTATGCCTTTTAAATAGCTTGTATCTTTGACTCTCTTACGCGTGCCTGCATTCCATTATCCCAACCTTTTTCCAAAGGATCTCCCCTCTTTTTATTTTTTATTCATTTATTTATTAGGATATATTATTAACCTAATAGTTGACGCTGACTCTTGCAATAAGATTGAAAATGATGAACATATAATTTTTTGTTTAGACTTTTGCACTTTGGTAGGTGATGCCCACTAAATGCTTAAAGAAGACATATTTAAGCATGTCATAATATCACTCTGGATTGAGAAAACAATTCCCAGTTGTGTCGTCCAGCTAAGCAATAGAGTAACAATGCTATCTTCCTAGTCATTCAAGTCCTAAATATGTTTATTTGAATATTGCTCCAATACAAAATTTTTTAGTCAATTTGACGAACCTGTTACTGATTTTATTCTTTTGAACCATGAATAGTATCAATTTTCTGAAGAAAAAAAAATTTAATGTGGAGGCGAATAATAAAAAGCTGCTGAGCTGTAACATTTAATTAGTGAGTTGTGATTGGATGAATTTTCCAATCAGTATCCTACATATTGATGACCAACAAGATAGAAGTCATTTCTTATAGGAAAAATACCATGCTTGCGTTTCAACTTTCAACACGATAAATGATTGCATTCACATGGTCATTCTTCTATTCATTCTTTATTTACACCTAAAAGTTGTCAATTCGAAACCTTTGAAATGTCAAAGACATATTTGAGTGAATTTCATACTTTCTTGCATGTCTAACTCTCTATATTCCTTAATATTGTCTACTTTTACATTGGCAGAAAACATATACAATTGAGTTCAACTCACTACAAATATCCTAGCTTGAGGAGACGAGTTTGTTTGCTAATAAGTTTTTCATGCGTCGATATTGTTCGAGCAACTCGCGCTCCGTATAATAATATACAAGGGTGGCCCTTTCCTAAAGCAGGTGAAGCAACTGCTTTAGACCCTAGACTTGTGGGGGTCCCATTTTTTGTTATACCTAATAGATTATTTATAAGTTTTTAAAAAAATTATGTGAAGTGAAAATGATTGATTTCTTACTTTAACAAATATAGAGAATAAGGATTTGCATTTGCTATAATTTCTGCCAAGGAAATTGCATTTGAAAAGAATATCGAACCCAAATTTCGTAAGAAACGTGTGGTATATAGGAAAAATAATTTAATAAAATTGTTGAAAATGAAAGCTCAAGAATTCCCTCGAGAGTCTTTTTGTAGAGTTGACTACTTTTTATACATTTAATAGAACAAAGCTAATTTTTCACTTCACAATAGAGTTAAACAATTCGAAGCATATAAAAATATTTTTGGTTCTCTATTCCGCAGTAAAAAACTGAGGTCACTAGATGATGAAAATTTTAAAAAAAAATATTGCCTTAATCTTGAATGTTCCTTAATGCATAATAATCAATCCGATATTATAATGGGTTAGATTTATTTTCTGAATTAATCGTGTTAATGAAAATAGTACTTTTAGAAGATAACCGTTTATTTGATATACTCAATCAAATAAGAAGATTTTGATTCTTTTTCAAATGTCTATATTGCTTATAGAATAATGTTAATAACCCATGTTACCATTGATTGCTTCATCGAAAATAAATTTTTCAAAATTTAAATTTGATAATATCTTACCTAAGATCAATAATATCTCATGAGAAGTTAAATGAATTAGCTATATTGTCATTTGTTAATTGAAAAAGATTTATTAGGAGCAATTGATTATAAGAAAATTATTAATAACTTTGCATCTAAAAAAAGCTAAAAAATAGACTTTAAATAAAAAATAATATTTTAAAAAAAATTAAGGCCCCTCGTAAAATTTGGCGTTAGGCTACAAAATTTATCGGGCCGCTCCTATGAATATTGTGTCTACCAAATCCAAATTATTTTTGAAAAATCAATTATTGGTTTGGTTTTTAAATGACAAAGCACAAATATTATCCTAAACTGGTACAAATTACACATTTAAACTTTGCAGAGGCTATACGATCTCTTTATACTTGTATGAAGTGAAACTATTACCAGACATGAACTACTGGATTTTATTGAAGGCGGTGTTCTAGACGAGCTACCGCGTGTATATTATTGTGAGCTCAAGTTAGTTAATGGTAGTTATGATAGTTTAGTTGTGTCAGTTTAGTCGTTAATTCATTGTACACTTAATGCCAGCTCAGTCCAGCTCATAAGTTAATAAATAGTTAGTTAGGCTCATTATTTATATATAAATACCCTGTATCTACAGAGAATGAATATAGAGAATCATTTTTGCAATGCCTGCTTCTTCTTCATTTCTGTGCTCTAGAAGCTTCTGCCAATAGAGCAGTACAGAGCTAGTGCAAATCTGCTCAGCGTGAGTGCAGATTTTAGCATGGTATCAGAGTAGATACAAGTCAATTAAATTCTCAGTCATCGATCGATCCTTCGACATCAATTTTCAATTTCTCAGAGATTGTTGAAGTGTTAGAATCAGTCATGGCGGAATCAACAATTTCGTACACACATCCATAGTATCTAGGTCCAGCAGATACTCCAGGCGTTGTTCTGACACAGGATCTAAGAATTACGGGCTATGGAGTAGCACAATGAAGATCGCTGATCACGCCCAACTATGCTTTATAAAAAGGACAATGCGGTCGTTGCAAATATAATCCGGTTTACAAGTCCGGAGTCGAATCCCACAGAGAACTAAGGTTTAGCTACAGCTGTTTACTATCACCAAGAAAGACAAGCTTGAACAATTCCTAACTTATAGATCATTAAGATTCTTCTGTTTAACTAATTAACTAACAAATTAAAATAGTAAATTAACAACTAACGATACTGAGGGTTAGAGAAAAGATTAAGGAGGTCTAGAATTATGATTTTCCCTATTGTCGGAATCCTTCCCGCTATGTCTTCTATAATTTCGCCTAACTGTATTCTCTACCGATCAATGAGCACTCTTATTACTGTAAATCTCTCCCGAGTAATTACGACAATTTACTAGACGCCACTCTCCCGAGCTACGCTAGCTGGCTTTTTAATACAGCTCACTTCAGATCGCAACCCAAGGCTTTCGTTATCCCTTAAATCCCGCCTTTAAACCCTCGGTTATTGATCCCTCATATACTTTGGGAGTGGTGTTGTTTAACAATTTACCTAAATATGCACTCTCTTCCCGAGTTAGTGCATACTAAATAGGCACAGCTAATTGAGAGCTCTTCAACCAACCACAATATAAACGTTAGTTGAAACAATAGAGAAAAAGCTATGGCTCAATTATATAAAAACATAACAAAGAATTTATCCTACAAAAGGTTCTATCAAAACTCTAGATAACAAATTAGCTATTCATAATAGTATGTAAAACTACAATACTTAAAAGTCATAACCAACAATGAAAAATAGAAGAGGAAGGAAAAACTTGTAGAAGAATTCTCCGCCTTGCTCCCAATGTGTTCTTGCCTCCAAGGGTGTTGTCTAACCCTAAAGTAGTGTCTCTTGCCTCCTTAGGTCTAATTTTTGTCCAAAATATGTCCCCTCCTTGTTCTTGGCCGATCCTTTGTTTAATATAGGGTTTAGGACTTAAAATTCCATGTTTTGCACTTTAGTCCCTGAAATTTTCGCTTCCTTCGCGCGTCCCACCGCGGTCGCGTCAAACCGCGGCCAAAACTACTCTTTGATTCTGTCAGTTGTCCGCGAGTTACAACTCTGCCGCCGGTTCTCGCCGTTCCACCGTTTAATCCGCAGGTCATTTCACCCTTTCCTTTGGCAAATTTGGAAAAAACGTAAAACATAAAGTTGTAGCCTCCTTATTTATCTCCAACCATATATTGTGGAGCCCAATGAGTTCTGAGAGAAAAATGTTATCTATTTTACTTAGACAGTGCGCAATATGCCTCTCGAGTCTTCGTTCGTATAAATTATCAGAATTTGACCCCCAAAACATGATTCCCGGGAATTAATTCCTTGAACTTTTTATTCAAACTTTAAAGCTCCAAATCACTTAAATGCATTTCATAACATCTATATAGCTCGGAATCACACCTACAAAGCATAAAACACACAATTAGTGCAAAACACTAGCGATTTAAAGCTCAAACTCAATTAAAGTGCAATAAAACTCGAGTGTTAATAATCGACTAAAATTACGTAATTATAGCACCTATCTCAACAAAACCCCACACTTTAAGTTTTGCTCGTCCTCGAGCAATTCAAACTACACTTTTTTTTATAGCACGACCTTTTTAAACAATTTCTCCTACGCAGCACACAAGAGTATTTAAAATAGACTAAGCACAAAAGCGCGTAACATCTTCACCTCAAGAAATTTTGACTCACAGAGTGCACGCATTATTCACAACTCACCTACTTAATCTAACCCGTAGAGGTTCACTGACATTACCTTCCTTCATGAATCAAGTGCCCTCACAACACAAGAGAGTAGGTTCCACACAATAAAATTTAAGAACACTTTAGGAACTCAAGAGATAAAAGAATTCACTCACTTTCTCAGAAATAAACATTCATATGCCCACAAAAGATGCGCCATAAGCTTGCCGTAGTGTACTACTCCACTAATCGAGCTCATTCAATCTTGGATCAATTAGGACTTTATTTGGTTGTATTGTAGGCTACGGACGGGTGGATACATTTTAGATATTAAGAGTACTACCACCTACCCTAAGCACTTAATACATAATTTAACATTTAAACCCCATACTTATGTCAAGCCAACTCCCCACCTTCACATTCAATTTATATTACCCCATACTTCTGTAAGCACACTTACATCAAGAGCCACCACTTATCAAGAATTTTTTTTTTTTTTGAATTCAAGTGAACTTTTACTGTTTTCAAGAAACAAAGTGCACCAATTTCCTTATTTCATTAGTTCCACTCAAAAGTCAAACCAACCACCCCACACTTTAACTTTTACACAGTTCATAAACAATTCAAGTGCTCATGAGAGGTTACAATGGTTCAAATAGATGGTTAATTCCAACAAATGGGTAAGGCTTGTAATGTGGTTGCCAAGAAACAGGATTATAGGCTCAAAGAGGTTAACTAAGATACATAACAATTAGGTGGGTAAAATATACATATCTGGCTCAACAAAAACGCCTATATCACTTCCAAGACTGACAAAACTCAATTTCGCTTTGCAAACACACAGGGCAAGTTCTAGGCATCAAATGCAATAGCACAGAATTAACACAAAACCTTACACACACATGGCACATAACTCACTCAGGATTGGATTCATAGACACTCTAGTCAAAGCAGTTAAGCAAAGTTAAGATAATACAATTTAAGGTACTTCTCCAAGAGTCAAAAACTGAGCATAAGCGTCACAACTAAAGTACTCACTATTCTCAAGGCATAACCAAGTCAAGAGATATTGCTTCAATTCATAACACAACACAATGACTCCTACTTCCCCAAAAAAAAAACTAACTACACCCGGTTCAAATAAAACCCTTGGAAAAGAACCGTGGTTTAAAGAAAACCAAGGGGTAATTGCTACACTACCTAACAAACAAAAAATCTTTTTGGTATTTTCTTTAGACTTACTTCCCTCAAGAAAACTGTCTAGAAGATCCGTCATCAGGAAAAGTCCAATCTTTAAAAAAAAACATAGCTAAAGTAGCATGAAAAGTCACCCAGACAATCTCCTCACCCCACACTTAAAGTTGTGCATTGCCCCCAATGCACATCCATACATACAAGAGGGTAAAAGAAACTCCCTGATAGGCCAAAGGCCCAAGCCCTAGCAGTTCATGGGGTACTCAGACTTCTCCCAGCTTGGTCCTTCGTGCGGGTACCTCACACTTAGTTCCAACCATTGCATTTGTTGGTGCATCCTTCCAATACCTTTGCTTTCCATGCTCCTAGAAAATTAAAAAATTAACACTTCAAAAATAATATAATTAAAAAAAAATAAAAGAAAGCAATAAAGTTGGGTTGCCTCCCAACAAGCGCTTGATTTAACGTCGCGGCACGACGTGAATCACTTTCTGCCTCCACTTTGAACTTATGAATCGGACCCCAAGTTTTGATTCTGCTCTATGATCATGCTCCTGGGGTGGTGGAACGAATCTGGCTGGCCCAATAAAATAATGTAGTATTTTGCACTTCTTGGCCTTTAGATGAGGTGTGTAATCCCGATTTTCTGGCAAGAAGAATTCCAGAATGTAAGCACTTTGTTCCTCATTCCTCGACTCCGCAAATGGCTCGGACGACTCTATTTCCATACATCTAAACACAATGTGGAAAAATGCTTGGAGTGAGGACCAATGTCCTCAACTACATGAACATTGGGACAGTCTACATTCTCAACACTAATGACAATAGAGTCAACAAAATATGTATCCTCAATATCCTTGGTTGACTCTAGTATCTCTTCTACGACATCGACATCCTCAAAATCTAGTGTGATTGATTGTTGGTGTTCTACTCTAGCATCCTCCTCTAGCTCATCAATTTCTGTATCTAATTCACGCTCTTCTTAGATACTATTCACAATATTGGCTTGTTGAGCATTAAAAACGGCACAAACATTATGACTATGTAATCTATTATACTTTATTATATGCATCTGCTGTAGGACCTTATATGGGACATGTCCTAGTCTTCTATGCCATAGCTCTTCTTTATTGTTCACACATAGCACTGCTGCTGCTTGAACTCTGTCTCTATCCCATAGATTCTGCTACTAGACCCATGTGGTCTGTTGCCTATGTATCTACAATCCATTTATCATCCTTTGCTTTACTATCATTTGAATGATCTATACTGACCTGTGCCTTGTGTCCTTTTGTAGCATTTTCAGAATTTGATCATACTGTTCAGCAGTAAATGGCATTGGCATCTGCATGTTCATTCTTGCACCAACTGATACATTTATCCCTATTCTCTCCCTATCCCATTAAAATCCGTAAATCTCCTCGAGTCTTCGTTCGTACTTAATTATCAAATTTGACCCCCAAACATGATCCCGGATTAATTCCTTGACTCTTTAAAGCCAAATCACTTAAAGAGGCATAAACTCGAGTGTAATAATCGACTAAAATACGTAATTATAGCCTATCATCAACACCCCACACTTAAGTTGTTGCTCGTCCTCGAGCAATCAAACTACACTTTTTTTATAGACACGCCTTGTAATGTGGTTGCCAAGGAAACTGGATTACAGGCTCAAAGGGGTTAACTACGATACATAATTCAACCAGTTGACTCATGTGAACATTCAAGTTGTGAATAGTTTCCTCCTGCCTTTCTATCCGCTGTAGTAATTTACTCTGTTGTTCCAAAATGCACTTTAACATATCTTCGAGCTTCTTTAGGTCAGCTTCCCTAGGTTCTTTCTTCCTATTAACTTCACCAGAAAAAGAAGAACCATCAAAGTAAGGGGTTGGGGGAAGGTAAGAAATATAAGCACAACCGTGAAAGTGACCATGTTGACTACCACACATATCACACACATTCCACATATAAGATTGAGTTGGTGCACAAAACTCGCTCTCAGGAATATTTTGATAAATTTGCCCTGGGTGGTTTCCTTCACAATATGCATAAGGAGGATCAAAAGAAGAATTACCAACAACAAAATTCTCATAATTCCATGATGTCATGTTTCTCAAATAAACAAATAAAACTAAAATAAAAAATAATAATAAAAAATCAAATAATAAAATAAAAGTTCAAACTTGAAACCTAGCAAGCAACTACACCGTTAGTTCCCCGTCAACGGCGCCAAAATTTGATCACGCCCAACTATGCCTTATAAAAAGGACAATGCGGTCGTTGCAAATATAATCCGGTTTACAAGTCCGGAGTCGAATCCCACAGAGAACTAAGGTTTAGCTACAACTGTTGACTATCACCAAGAAGACAAGCTTGAACAATTCCTAACTTATAGATATTAAGATTCTTCTGTTTAACTAATTAACTAACAAATTAAAACAGTAAATTAACAACTAACGATACTGAGGGTTAGAGAAAAGATTAAGGAGGTCTAGAGTTATGATTTCCCCTATTGTCGGAATCCTTCCCGCTATGTCTTCTATAATTTCGCCTAAGTATTCTCTACCGATCATGAGCACTCTTATTACCGTAAATCTCTCCCGAGTAATTACGACAATTTACTAGACGCACTCTCCCGAGCTACGCTAGCTGGCTTTTAATACAGCTCACTTCAGATCGCACCCAAGGCTTCGTTATCCCTAATTCCGCCTTTAAACCCTCGGTTATTGATCCCTCATATACTTTGGGAGTGGTGTTGTTTAACAATTACCTAAATATGCACTCTCTCCCGAGTTATGCATACTAAATAGGCACAGCTAATTGAGAGCTCTTCAACCAACCACAATATAAACGTAGTTGAACAAATAGAGAAAAGCTATGGCTCAATTATATAAAAACATAACAAGAATTTATCCTACAAAAGGTTCTATCAAAACTCTAGATAACAAATTAGCTATTCATAATAGTATGTAAAACTACAATACTAAAAGTCATAACCAACAATGAAAATTAGGAAGAGGAAGGAAAAACTTGTAGAAGAATTCTCCGCCTTGCTCCTAATGTGTTCTTGCCTCCAAGGGTGTTGTCTAACCCTAAAGTAGTGTCTCTTGCCTCCTTAGGTCTAATTTTTGTCCAAAATATGTCCCCTCCTTGTTCTTGGCCGGCTCCTTTGTTTAATATAGGGTTTAGGACTTAAAATTCCATGTTTTGCACTTTAGTCCCTGAAATTTTCGCTTCCTGCCGCATCCCACCGCGGTCGCGGTCAAACCGCGGCCAAACATACTCTCTGATTCTTTAGTTGTCCGCGAGTACACTCTGCCGCGGTTCTGCCGCGGTTCCACCATAATCGCGGTATTTCACCCTCTTCCGTTTGGAATTTGGAAAAACGTAAAACATGAAAGTTGTAGCCCTTTGAGTTATCTCCAACCATATATTGTGGAGCCCAAATGGAGTTCTGAGCAAAATGTTATGTCTATTTTACTAGACAGTGCGCAATATGCCTCCTCGAGTCTTCGTTCGTACTTAATTATCAAATTTGACCCCCAAACATGATCCCGACTTAATTCCTTGAACTTTTACTCAAACTTTAAAGCTCCAAATCACTTAAATGCATTTCATAACATCTATATAGCTCGGAATCACACCTACAAGGCATAAAACACACAATTAGTGCAAAACACTAGCGATTAAAGCTCAAACTCAATTAAAGTGCAGTAAACTCGAGTGTAATAATCGACTAAAATACGTAATTATAGCCTATCATCAATCGCACTACTTGGGAACAGAAAGCCAGGGTTTGTGAATGGAACTTGTACGAAGGAATCATGTATTGCTGAGCTACAAGAGTAATGGAAAACTTGTAATGCCATTGTCCTCTCATGGCTCATGAACACACCATCCACGGAACTCCTGTGTGGAATTGCATATGCTTCAAATGCTCACCTTGTGTGGGAAGACTTGAGGGAGAGTCGACAAGGTGAATCGCATGAGAATTTTTCAGCTGCATCGAGCCATTGCCACTCTCTCACAAGTTACAGATTTTGTTTCATGCTATTTCAGAAAATTAAAGGATTTATGGATTGCGTATGATGCTATGGTACCTAAGGCCAATTCAAGGGATTTTGTTGATCATTTGGAGCAGCAGAGATTGCTGCAATTCCTTAGTGGATTAAACGACTCTTATGACCTAAAAGACAGCTTCTCATGAAATCGAATGTGCCCTATATCAATCAAGCTTATGCGATGGTGATCGAAGATGAATCTAGACAGTGTCCTGATATAGGCGCAATAATTGATAAGAATGAACCAGTAGCTATGCAGGTTGGTCGTAACCAAAGCTATAAGAGAAAAAAACCTTTTTTTTAATGTGAACACTGTGGTTACAAAGGTCATAGCAAAGAAAATTGCTATAAGCTCATTGGATACCCTGAAGACTTTTTAGGGGAAAAAAGGTTCAATCAGCCCAATACTAGACAATTTGGTCGTAGAGGTGGTGGTGCAAATGGATAATTTGGTCGAGGAAATCCACTCTTTAATGATGTTAACAGTGTTTCTAGCAATGCAGGTAGTGGAAGTAATCCAGGTGCTCGATGCCCTTCTAGTTGTGACTTGCAGGATGCTTTTGCTAGAAAGGGACCATTCTTCACAGAGGAACAATACAAGCAGATTTTAGCATTGTTGAATAAGGAACCAACTGACAATCAACACAACACGGATAATCAAAGCAATATGGCAGGTATTACAGCTTGTTTCATGTCCAAAGATACTACTAGTGAGTAGATTGTGGACTCAGGTGCCATACATCACATAGCTGCATCTATGGATTTATTAACAAATGATAACACTAGGACGGAATCTAAGGACACAGTACATTTGCCTACTGGAGATAAGATCCTTGTTTCTCATACAGGCCATGCATATTTATTTGGTATCGAGGTTATAAAAGGTGTCCTATATGTACCAGATTTCAAATTTAACCTCCCGTCAGTATCCAAAATCACAAGAGAACTGAGGTGTTCTATGAATTTTTTCCCTAACTTTGTCCTCTTCCAGGATCTTTACAGTGGCAGGTGAAGGGGATTAGTAGGGAGACAGGCGATTTGTACATTGTCAAAGGTAGCAGTAATAACAGTAATAGAGATTGCAATGTAGCAGCAACATCGCAGTGAATGAGGACTGCAGATTACGGCATCAAAGGATTGGCCATCCGTCAGCTTCTACTATGAAAAGTATGAATTGGTTAGGAAGCACTGTAAATAATGATCTTCTGAATAATTGTCTTGTGTGTCCCTTAGCTAAACAAATTAGATTATTGTTTCCTACTAGTGTTTCTAGGGCAGTATATCCTTTTTATCTTGTTCATATGGATTTATGGGGCCCTTATAAAACACCTATCTATGACAAGAAGTATTATTTTCTTACAGTTGTGGATGACTTTAGAAGGTTTACTTGGATTCATTTACCGCAACTCAAATCTAAACAATTGTTGCAATTAAAAATTTCCTCTTAATGGTAAGAAACCAGTTTGGAGTGATGGTAAAAGTGTTCAGATCTGACAATGGTACAGAGTTCTTCAACTCACAGTGCAATGATCTATTACAAAGTTTTGGAATATTACATCAAAGCATCTGTGTTCACACTCCATAACAAAATGGAGTTGTGGAGAGAAAGCACAGGCACATCTTGGATGTAGCAAGAGCACTAAGATTTCAATCAAAAATGCCAATTAGATATTGAGGAATCTGTGTAACTACTGCAGTATACCTGATGACAGGTTGCCCTCCTCAGCTATTAAAGGGAAAAGTCCTTATGAGATGCTATATGCAAAGCCTCCATCCTTAACTCACCTGAGAGTGATAGGGTGCTTGTGTTTCGCTTCAGTTGTTCCCAAAGGAGATAAGTTCGCTGCAAGAGCAAAGGCATCAGTCTTGATGGGATATTCAGAGAGATAGAAGGGTTACATCTTATTAGAACTTGCTACCTATCGAAATTTTTTGTGAGTGGGGATGTGGTATTCAAGGAGTCTGTGTTCCCTTTTGCAAAACAACAGGAGATTTCCATTAGTCACAACCCTCCTATTGACAACTTGGGTTCTGGCATATTTGATGTTGGAGTGCCATCTATAGGTGTTGCAGACAGTTCACAAGACATATGTCAAGGTTCAGATGTGGATCAAGGTTTAGCTATACTTACAACTGACAATATAGTTAAAGGCAATACAGAAAGAGACAATGAGTTGCAGGAAAGCTCACCATCAGAAAAGATCACTCCAGTCATACAGGAAGATGAACCTCATGCTCTTAATCAAGACGTGACTACTGATGCTGCACATATTCCACTGAGAAAATCCTCCAGGACCTCCATACAGCCTATTTGGCTAAGAGACTATGTTACAACACAGAAAGGAACCAGTAAATATCACATCACCAACTACATATCCTATGACAAAGTCACACCAAAGTACCAAAGCTATTTGGCCAAGTTCTCTATATTTGTTGAGCCCGGATCTTTCAAACAAGCTGCCAAAGATGCTAGATGGATTGAGGTAATGTGACAAGAAATCAAGGCTTTAGAGGATAATAAAACTTGGGAAGTTGTAGACTTACCATCAGGGAAACACACTGTAGGATCCAAATGGGTCTATAAGATCAAGTACCAAACAAATAGGGACATTGAGAGGTTCAAGGCTCAACGAGTTGCAAAAGGTTATAGCCAACAAGAGGGTCTAGATTATCATGATACTTTCTCTCCTATAGTGAAGATGGTAAAAGTAAGGTCAGTCATAGCTTGGCTGTTTCTGGAGGTTGGAATCTATACCAGATAGATGTCTATAATGCCTTTTTGCAAGGTGATCTTTATGAAGAGCTTTACATGGATATTCCTGAAAGTTTTAGGAGGTAGGGGGAGCAGAAAGTTTGCAAATTGCTTAAGTCCTTATATGGACTCAAGTGGGCATCAAGACAGTGGAACATTAAGTTGTCTGATGCACTAGCAGCAACAGGTTTCATACAAAGCAATCATGACTACTTCTTATTCACATTAAAGAAATCAGAAGGCATGGTGATCATCCTGGTGTATATGGATGATTTGCTCATCACAGGAGCAATGATCAGCTGATTGCTGAGGCAAAGGAGATACTCCATCAGCAGTTCAAGCTAAAAGACTTAGGTGAACTCAAGTACTTCTTGGGCATTGAAATCTTAAGGTCAACAACTGGGGTAGTTTTGAATCAAAGGAAGTATGTGCGAGAATTCATTTCTGAAATGAGACTAAGTGGTGCCAAGCTAGCAATCACCCCTTTGGAGACCAATATCAAGTTAACTACAATTGCATATGATCAGCCAACAGGTTCTGCAAACGATTCGCCTTTAGAAGATGTTAGTGCATATCAGAGATTACTTGGTCGTTTGATGTATGTGACTACAACAAGACATGATGTTAATGTTTCTATTCACACCTTGAGCCAGTTCATGTAGCACCCTAAGAAGTCCCACTGGGAGGCTGCTCTTAAGGTGGTTAGTTACCTGAAGAGTGCTCCTAGCCAAGGCATTTGGTTGAGGTCTGGTCCTGCATCAGAGTTACAATGTTGGTGTGATTCTGATTGGCAGCTTGCCCCAATACTAGGAGATCAATAACAGGTTATGTGGTAAAATTTGGTGACTCTCTCATTTCATGGAAGTCAATGAAGCAACAACCAGTTTCCAAAAGTTCAGCTGAAGCTGAATATCGTAGCAGGGCTTCAGCTGTAGCAGAAGTCACTTGGTTGCTTGTTCTGTTTCAAGAGCCGGGAGTTCTCATCAAGCTTCCTGTTCTTGTGCAATGTGACAGCAAATCCGCTATACAATTGGCTGCTAATCCTATTTTTCACGAATGAACAAAGCATATTGAGATCGATTATCATTTCATTCGTGGCAAGATCAAGGCAGGGGTGGTCAGGACTGTCTATGTCCATTCCAAGGATCAACAAGCTGATTTACTCACCAAAAGCCTCTCTTAAGCTTCGCATGTTCAACTTCTCAACAAGCTTGGTGTGTGAATATATTGCACCCTCCAGCTTATGGGGGAGTATTGTGAGCTCAAGTTAGTTAATGGTAATTATGGTAGTTAGTCGATTAATTCCACTGTACACTTGATGCCAGCTCACGTCCAGCTCATAAGTTAATAGATAGTTAGTTAGGCTCATTACTTGTATATAAATACCCTGTATCTTCAGAGATTGAATACAGAGAATCATTTTTGCAATGCCTGCTTCTTCTTCATTTATGTGCTCTAGAAGCTTCTGCTATTAGAGCAGTACAGAGCGACTGCAAATCTGCTCAGCGTGAGTGTGTGTGTGTATATATATATATATATATATAACCATATTTATTTTGTTTTAACTAATTGAAAGGTAAATATTATATTTTGCATTCTTTTTCTTTAAAGTGATCGATAAGCGCATTAAGAAACTAAGGAAATACCAATATAAGAATGTTCATAATTAAAGCGCATGTGTCAAAAACAGGAAAATATCTATGATGGCAAAATCAGAACTGCTCATTAAAGGTAGTAGTAAAAAAAATGAAAAGGAGCTTCCACTTTGTTTCTAAAAGGTGGATGAGTACCAAACCTTTTCACAAATAAATTCCACCTTTTTAATCAGTCTTCAAAAGGGTGATCTGTCACTAGGCAGTTAAGTTGTCCTCTTCTCATAGTGCAAGGTCTCACATTAGTCATTCTGTAAAAATGATTAACAAATTGATTGAGTATTTGCAGCTCTCCGTCTTCTCTTTATTATCATCAAAATGAAAATATGATATCTCGGGGAGTAATTATTATTTAACGTGTTGGTCAAAATCAAAATTAATTGATAGAACTGTTACCTTATATTTTACGGGAGTATGTTTTCTTTCCGAATTTTCCCCCTCCATTTTCTTTACCCTAGATCTCTTATCTCCTTTAGAAAATAAGGGACCATAAAAACCTTAGCTTATTAAAGACAATAACTCAAAATGTCGTATACATATAAGGATCAAAAGCTCTTGAAAGTTCTTGTTTTCTTATTTCTATAATAGCAACAAAAAAATTGTTTCCATTACAAAAAAGACAAGATCAAGTGCTAATTAATTATTTTTGGAAAGAGTTCAAATATCTTCAATTCAAGTGTGTCCTCATCTTCAAAAGGTATGGTCCTGAGTTCATGAAACCCTAGCTAGCATCCACCATGAAAATTGGCCATTAGTGGAGTGTATAGACAATTTTGCTTCACATAATTGGATGGTAGACTAAATGTGGGTCAAATCCAACCCCTCATTTTTGTAACTGATTTGATGGACTAATAACTAAGATTTGTATGAATGTGTCACCACCCATGTGTATTATAAAGTGAAATAGGGGGGCATTTGGGGCACCTCTCTTGTCACAAGTATTATCATTGTTCATTTCTAAAGATTTTAATTTTTAAGTACTCAAAATATATATACTTTTGTTCACTTCCTCAGTCTCAAAGATAAATTGCATTCAATGTGCTTGTCTTCAAATATCACAACTTGTTTGCTAAACGCTAAATTTGTTTTTTTACTTTCTTGGATTAAATTAAAAAGATGAATAAAGTTTCACTAAATTACAATGTTAGAAAGAACAAAGTACCGATATATGCTCCCTTTATTGTATATTTGTATGTTATAGTTTGTTACATCCATCGAGTTCAAAGTAAAATATCATAATGATGTGCATCATGTGTGGAAATCCTTTTTCTGCAAATGCAATGTTTCTAAACTATACATCTCGTTTGAATAAAAGTCACTTCCACCCGTGATACAACATGGAACCTGTCACGATCCAAATTCCGTTATAGATCGTGATGGCGCCCAACACTGTTATTAGGCAAGCCAACACTAATCAACTAGTGAGTTATCATTTCTTTTATTAAACAATTCCAACGTTTACTTAACTTAAATTTAAAACAGTCGATTAATAATGAATTTATAAAGCAACTGAAACGGGAATGACTAAAGGAAATCATAATTTTAGGAATACAACCCAAAGATAATAGTCTACTAATCTGTGTGCCAGGATCTAGTGTCAGAAGTACGAGGGCAACTAGTAGAATGTACAAAAATATAACTATCCTACTGCCTGAAATAGAATAGACAGTAATAACAAAAGGAGAGACTCTGGTATGCTGCTGAACGGCTCAGAAGGGGATAGCTCACCGTGAAATCTCGATCAGGTATCAAGAATGCGCGCCGGATGGGTAGCTAGATGCACCTGCCTCAGATCCTGTACAATTAAGTACAGAAGCATAGTATGAGTACATAAACAACATGTACCCAGTAAGTATCCAGTCTAACCTCGAAGAAGTAGTGTCTAGGGGTCGACTTGACACCTACTAGGCTCAATAATAATATGATTTAAGTGTTACGCTAAGCATGAATACCATGAATAATAATGACAGTTTAAGAACAAGGAGAAATAAGATATTCTTTCATAAACAACATGTCAATTTCGATCATATCATGTAACAACTTACATTTCAAAGCATTTAAGCGGTATAAATCACGGGAAGTTCCAAATAAATAACATGTGACCGTTGTGCCGAGGTTGTACGGCCCGGTCCGATATAATATTAAACTGTGCACTGCCAGAGCGTTGAATGGCGCGAACCATAGATGCATCTATTTACTACCAAGGCGCTCGACCCGATCCACAAATAACAATTTATTTTCAAGGAAGCACATAATCCTTAAGTAAGTGAGTATAGTCGTCTATATTTGTTTTACAAATTTCCAGTATGACTTAAGTTATCTTAGTAGCAAGTAAGGACGCAATCATTGCAAGTATAGCATGATACGGGTCCTAAACTACCCGGACAATTAGCATAATAGTAGCTACATACGGACTCTCGTCACCACGTTCGTACGTATCCCCCACAGATAGTTACATACATTTATTTAATTCACCTATGGGGTTAATTCCATCTTACAAAGTTAGAAAAGAGACTTACCTTGCCCCAAAGCTTACTTCCAAATTTAAGAATGCGCTCAAACCCTCAAATCGGAGCCGAACGATCCAAAACTATTTAAATGGGGTAAGAACCAGTCAATATATGCTCAAGAGTTCATATTCTAACTATTAAAGTAATTTTCCGACCCTAAATGCAAGGTTCCTAAAATTCATCACAGGGCCCACGTGCCCGGATTCCGGAAATTTTCATAGAAAGTTATTACCCATAACCATAGGATCAAGAATATATAATTTCTACTACATTTCATAACAAATTTCGTGGTTAAATCTCATTTTTATCAAACTCTAGGTTTTACTCTAAACCCATAATTTTCACTAATTTACATGTTGTAATCTACCCATTAGCTATGTATTAAACTCACATGAAGTAGAAATTACTTACCTCACACAGCTAGGTTAAAATCTCCCCTTTTGAAGCTCCCAAATCGCCCAAGAATGGAGTGAAATGGGTCAAAATTGACAAACACCCGTATTAAATGAAGGCCACTGCCTTCAGCGATTTCCGCACCTGCGGTGCGTCGAGCGCATCTGCGGTCTCGCTTCTACGGACGTTTGTCCGCTTCTGCGGAAATGGGCCGGGTCAGCTAGAGCCGCACCTGCGGTCAGGTGACCGCTCCTGCGGTTCTGCTTCTGCGGAAGAGGAGCTGCATCTGCGGAACCTGGGCTCCTCTCTTTGGGCCGCATCTGCGATGCTTCAGCCGCATCTGCGGGCTCGCTCCTGCGGCTGGCCAACTGCAGGTGCGGTTATGACAGCAACTGGAGCTTCAGCTCCTTCTCAAATTTTCAACTTAGCTTGAGCCTTGTTCGATTGACGCTCGGGGCCGCCGGGGCCCCGCCCGAACATACTGACAAGTTTGGAATCATGAAACGGACTCGCTCGAACCCTCGGAACGCTCGAAACAACATTAAAACTAAGAATCACACCCTAAAACCAATTGAATCAAACTTATGAACTTCAAGTTCTTCAATGTACTTCCAATGTGCCGAAACGTACTTATAGTCTTATACTACTCGGAATGATACCAAATTTTGCGTGCAAGTCTTAAATGACATTATGGAACTATTCCCAGTCTCGAAATTCCGTTCGGACCTTGATATCATAAAAACCCGCTCCAAATCAAATTTAAAGAACTTCAAAATCCTTATAGAATCAACTTCCACTATTAGGCGCCAAAACGCTCCCGGGTCATCCAAAACTCAATCCGGACATATGTCCAAGTCCGAAATCATCATACGAACCTGTTGGAATCTTCAAATCCCGATTCTGAGGTCGTTTACTCAAAATATTGGCTGAAGTCAAACTTGACCTGTAAGCCAACCTTAAGGAACCAAGTGTTCTAATTTCAACCCAAACTCTTCCAAATGCCGAACCAACCATTCCCGCAAGTCATAAATCAGTAAAAGCAAGTACGAAAAGTCTTATTTAGGGGAACGGGATTCTAGAAAGCAAAACGACCAGTCGGGTCGTTACAGAACCTAAGTTAGTCCTAGTCCCCTAGGCTTTGAAATAAGTTTGAGAGAAGAAAAGGGACAATAAAAGTTGGAAAAATGACACTGTATAGCCGCTATAAAAATAGTAGCCGAAAAATGTATAAAATTTGTATATTTTTGTATATATATACATTATGTATGTTCTATACAAAAATTATATAAATTTTATACACTTTTTAGGCTACCAGATGTAAATAGTTTCTGGCACGGGCTAAAAGTGATAATACCCATAAAAGTTTCAGTTTGGACTCTTAGAGCCCGTTTAGACATAAGAAAATATTCCCTTTTGTAACGACCCGATCGTTCGTTCTGAGAGTTATAGCCACATTTCCCCCATCTATGCTTATTTATATGTTATTCAGCTGTGTTGAGTTGTATCGAGTTGGTAGATTTGGGTTCGGAGTTGTTTTGGAGTGAAATGAACACTTAGTCTCTCAATTAGAAAGCTAAGTTAGAAAAGTCAACCGGAAGTTGACTTATTAGTAAAAGAATTCGGATTTGGATTTTTATGATTCAATTAGCTTCATTGGGTGATTTTAGACTTAGGAGTGTGTCTGGAATATAATTTGGAGGTCCGTGGTAGAATTAGGCTTGAATTGGCAAAAGCTGGAAGTGTAGAAGTTCTTAGGCTTGAATTCGAGGTTGATTTGGTATTTTGGTGTTGTTTTGGGTGTTTCGGAGGTTCGACTAAGTTCGGGTAGTGACATATGACTTGTTGGAATTATTTGTTGAGGTCGCGAGGGCCTCGGGTGAGTTTCGGATAGGTTTGGGTTGTGTTGCGCTCGTTTTCTTATGTTTCGACGCCGTTTCTTCAAGCATAAATGATATCATATTGAACAAATGAGTAACAATTTCTTTTTTGATTGAAGCATTAGATCCGTATCGTAATTACGGACCCGTAGCAAAAAGAATCGTCAAATTTGGACATCGTATGAGGATTTTATGGTCATTTTACTATGAATTGGGTTGCCAGATTTTTTCAGATTAATTACGAAATTGCCACTGACGGCATATTTAAAAATCTCCACTATTTGCAAATATTAAAACCTACATATCTCCTTCGTTATAAGGCCAAATTGAGTTTCAAAAGCCTAACTTGACTAGAATTTGACAAGAAATCCATTGGAGGCATAAATTACGAGTTTCGGGATCGTTTGGCACGAGAAACGAGGCAGAGTAGCTGGTAGAAAAATATACAAAACAAGGGTTTGTTCATTCGGTCATATTTTGAGTTGGGGAGCTCGGATTTGGGAGATTTTGGAGGCGATATTCACCATATGGATTGGGGTAAGTGTTCTCTACTCGATTTTGATTATAATTTATGAATCCATCTTCGTTTTTGGGATTTGATTGATTATTTCGAAATGAAATTGAGGGAGTTAGGGTTTGAGTTTTGGAGAGTTTTAAGTGAGGATTTGAGGGACCAAACGGAGTTCGATTTTGACAAATTTTATGTAGTTAGACTCGGGAGAGGACGAGAATTGTTATTCTTCCATTTTTGACTGATTCTGAGATGTAGGCCCGGGGGCCGAGTTTTGGCTGATTTCGGATTTTTGGCATGTTTATGTAGTTTTTATTGTATAATTCAATTCTTTAGACTATGTTGATAGTAGTATTCTGATTATGATTAGATTCGAAGCTTTTGGAGACCGAGTCGAGGGACGAGGACATCTTGGAGTAGGATTTTACGCTGTTGAGGTAAATAACAGTTTTAACTCTGGCTTTGAGGGTATAAACCCGGAGAAATTGATATCATGTGATTGTTTGGTGGTGATACCCACGCTAGGTGACGGGCGTATGGGTGTGCACTGCGAGGGACTGAGGCTTGGTCCGTCCCGTGAAGCTGTGAGGCCTAACGGCTATTATCTGTAGTTATATGTTTACTTGTTGTTGAACTTGTTTGCCTTCTTGTTAGAGATCATGTTTAGGCTTTATTCGTGCTCACTATATTTGTACTCAGTCATAGAAATTATTGTACATGATTACCTCAGTCTCTATTATTTGCTAATATGCTACTTGATGTGGGTTGTGTTCCCTTATTTGTTGATGATGGTAAGGCTAGTGAGGTACATGACTGAGTGAGGCCGAGGGCCTGGTTGTGAGGATATTAATACCATAGCGCGTGAGTTGTCCGCGTAGCACGTGAGTTGACCGTGCGGGTCCAGGTATTGATACCATAGCGCGTGAGTTGTCCGCGTAGCACGTGAGTTGACCGTGCGGATCCAGGTATTAATATGATGGCACGTGAATTGTCCGTGCTTAGAGCTTGGGCTTTGGGGGCCTCTCCGGAGTCTGTACACACCCCCAGTGAGCGCAGAGTGATGAGTGTATTGAGTGTTGAGTGTTGAGTGCGAGTGCTGAGTGATAGAGTGACATTGTTGTGAGGTTGCATTTACTTTTGCTATTGCTGCATTTATCTGTTAAATTTCTTTGTGGCATTTACTGAGTTATGGAATTTACCTGTTTATTCCTGTTATTTTTAAAATTATGAAAAATAAATAATTGGACTATTTTGCTCAGCTCGTCACTACTGCTCAGTTCCTTAGTTATTTCTGTTACTACTGAGGTGGTTGTACTCATACTACACCCTGCACTTTATGTGCAGATCCAGGTGAGTTAGAGCGCGGCGATCGTTGAGTTCAGGTCGGCTATCTTTGGAGACTGCAAGGTAGCTGCTAGCGTCCGCAGGGCCTTGTTACTCCTTTTATCATTTCTTCTTTGGAAAGTTAGACCGTTTATATATCTCAATTCATAGTTTTAGACGGTCATGACTTAGTGACACCCCGATGTTTGGGACTCGTTTTCGTATTTTATATTATTTATATTTAGAGTTGGTTTAGTTTATCAATTAAATTATTGGAAATGTTTTATTAAATTCTTATAATCAAATTAGTAGTAATATTTTGGGAATAGGCTTGCCTTGTAACACGATAGGCGCCATCACGACCAAGGTTAGATTTTGGATCGTGACACCTTTCTCCCAAAAGAATTTCACTTTTTTCCTAAATCAGTTTGTTCATAAAATTTCCAATTTTCACATGAAGATGCATTTTGGAAATTTTCAAAAATTTGAAAAATTTCAAAAAGCTGTTTTTCAAAATTTTCACTCAAATTACTCACAAAACTTCAAAAACAACCCAAATTATATTCATATGCCTATTCAAATTAGAAACAAATAAATTGCCAATTAATAAGTCTATAATAATATCAATCAACTGTACCTCGGTAACCAACTACGTCTCAATCCCAAAATTCGATACATCATGTTTACTTGGTTGATAACTTGATATACTTGAATGGACTCCGGTGAGAATGAGAATCACTTCGGAACTCTAGGGGTAAGGGAGGGAAAGGGATGGAGTGACACCATGAATGTCATACCCTGTAGGCTGTAGTACAGAAAAATGTGAATGAAGTTAATTTTTTCTTGCGCTTGATCTTCAGTCAAAGTGGCCAAACAAAGAAATTATTACTATGATTTATTTAATGGGTAAGTAAGAAGATAAAATGTGGTAACACGAGAAGAAAGGAAACGAGAAGTTACGAGTTTGTTCCATATTATTCAAGTGGAAACTCTAAATTCATATTCAAGGCATTTTAGACGGTTCAAATTACAGAGAGTACCAAGCAAGTAGCATGCGCAAATAATGTCGAGGTCGTACGGTCCGATCCAATATAAATAAAATATGCACTGCCGAAGGGTCGAACGGCGCGAACCATAGATGCATCTATTACCCCACTCGCGAATCATACTGTCACGACCCAAAATCCCCTCGAAGGAGTCGTGATGGCACCTAGTCTCTAAACTAGGTAAGCCTAACATTAACGGAAATAATATGAATATTCACTAACTTCAAATTATATAACTCTGAACACTTACAATTCCCAAAACCGGTGGTACAGGTCATAAGCCTTTCTAAGAGTAGTTATACAAAATAAATACAACACTGTTCCAGAACAAGAAGGAACAAATGAAAGCAAATACAAACGAAGGTGACTCCGAGGCCTGCGAACGCAGTAGCAGGTTTATCATAAGTCTCCACCGCGACGATCCGCACAACTACTACCGATCAAATACCTAGACCTGTACAAATAAAAATGTACAGAAGCGTAGTATGAGCACACCACGGCGGTGCCCAGTAAGTATCAAGACTAACCTCGGTGGGGTAGTGACGGGGAACGGTCAAGACACCTACTAGTCAAATAAATTGAACAGGATATAATAATGAACTATCAAGATAAAATTAACAAAGTAATATCAATAGCAGGGAGTAATCCAACTACAAATAGTAGAGACAATAAAGGGAAACACGGATAGTAATGAACGATAATCAAGTAAAGTAACACCAACATAACTGGGACACAGACAAGTAAGGATACGTTCAAACAAAGGAAGCGATGCCAACTCAATCATTCACATTATTTCTAATACACAATTCCGACCATCTTAATCCTCGGTATCTCATGTCATAATATCACGTTCCACGCCTTTAGTACACATGGAACCTTGTGCCCACATATCTTTATCTCACTTTGATCAACATCATCCTCATGCCACCCAGTACATAGGGTCCATAACCAATGCAATAAATATGTTCAAGGAGTCTCATTTACATAACAATAAGTAGATTACGACTTCTAAACCAATTAGGAAATCAACAAAAAAAGAAGAAGTTATTTTAGAAATCATTTGAATAAGAAAATACCCTTTTTAAATAAAATAAAACATCGAATGAACTATTACATTTAATATAGGATTTTCAATGAAATTAAAACTTAGTAGAGATTCCCTTTTAAGTAAGATTCAACATCATTGGGTTAAGGAAAATTTAATTGAGAAACTAGTTGATATAGACCATAACATTTATAGAAATTGTGAATTTTGAAAGGTGTGTACATATACATGGTGGGTTCAAATTTGAAAGCAATTTATAACAATGTTGTACTAATTACTTTATTTTAATCACGATCTTACTAATAACTTAGCGGGACCGGAGGAAATAATTCAACGTAGTAAATTTACTTTAAATACTAATTCACCGGAATAATAGTTTCAAAGAAAGAATTCAAAGAACAACGGCAAGTCAACAACTCAATGCCAATAACTGACCCTCAAAACTCAGTGAAACCCGAAATACAAATCGTCAAAGTTTTAAACAAATGGACCAGGGTCTTCTCAGTATTCAACTATAACCAAATCCTAAATGAAATGTAAAACCACTGAATAACTTGTACAGTCAAGAGGAATACATAAACACATATATCTATTGATGCGGCGCGCATCCCGATCCCACCAATCCTCCCTTATTCCTCCTTAACAATTACAATAAAGGTAAATATTGTATATTTGTTGCGGCGTGCAACCCGATCCCACCAATCCTCCCTTATTCCTCCTTAACAATTACAATAAGAGTGAATAGTATATATATCACCACATCAGTAACAACACGATCATTCACTCTTATTACTCCTTATTGAGGCGTGCAACCCGATCCCACTAGTCCACCCTTATTACTCCTCAATATATATATCACCCTTATTCCTCCGGTTGCGGCGTGCAACCCGATCCCACCTGTCCACCCTTATTATTCCTTGTTGCGACGTGCAACCCGATCCCACCGGACAACATCAATTCTCCTTTATTCGTCCTCAACATATCAACAACCCGGCATAGTTTAAAATCAACAACAACAACAACAATTCAACAACCCAATCAAGGATTTCTACCACCAAGAGTATGAATACACTACAACAAGAGAATCACGGAACAACCAAGAAGCACAACAAACTTTTTAAAAACAACAAGACATATAAGACACGTGATAACTACATCGGCAACCACAACAATTTGGACATATAGCATATAGGCACGGAGTCATAGAAGATTTCACAATTAAGAATAACAAAACAATAAGGAGGACAATTACTCCAATCAAAGCAATTAAGGGCCAAGTAACAAGTAAGAATTAGAGGAAAGTTAACAACATTGTATGGAGCATATAGAGGCAAACAAGAAATTAGGAAACACAATCATATCGTAAAACTTTCCACTTAACGAACATAAGGACCTAAGAACCATAAGGCGAATTTTCCACAAATATGTCCGAGCACACACTCATCACACGTGCACGGACTACAAATATCATAGAAGACTCAATTCCTAAGGGGGAGCCCCCCACACAAGGTTAGGCAAGATACTTACCTCAATCCGGCCAATTCAATACTCAATATAGCCTTTTTCATTTACCAATTCATCAACGCTCGGCTAAATCTAGCCAAAACGACTTGAATACATCAAACAATGCAATAGAAAACAAGTTCAATTAACAAAACTATGATTCTTATACAATTTGCAAAAAGTCAACAAAAGTCAACTCCTCGGGCTCGCACCTCGGAACCCGACAAAATTTACAAAAATTGAATACCCATTCCACTACGAGTTCACCCATGCAAAAATTATCTAATTCCGATACCATTTGGTCATTTAAATCATCATTTTACATTTTTGAAAGATTTCACAATTTTCCCCAAATTTTCCTTTAGATTCTCATGAATTTGATGTTAAATCTAAGATATAATCACAAAATATAGTTGGAAATTGATTAGAGACACTTACCCAATAATTTGGTATGAACATCTTCTCTCAAAATCGCCTACTCTCGGAGTTAGGGTTCAAAGAATATGAAAAATGAGCAAACCTCGAAATACTCAGCTTTTAGCAGGCTGCAGATGTCGCATTTGCGACACTGGGTTCGCAATTGCGAACTCGCAAAGCGAAGAAAAATTCACAAATGCGAAGATTGGAATTTCCCTGACAGCATCGCAATTGCGGTGAAATTTCTCGCAATTGCGAAGGGCCCTCGCAAAAGCGGCCAAAAACTTCGCAAATGCGAACCTCCCCTGCCCAGACCATTTCTCGCATTTGCGAGACTGGCTTCGCAAATGCGAAGCCTGCCATTCCCAGCCATTTCGCAAATGCGACACAATACTCCAAATGCTAGATCAGACAGCAGCAACTCAGAAATTTCTACTAAACACTCCGAAACGCTTTCGAAACTCATCCGAGCCCTCGGGGCTCTAAACCAAACACCCACACAAGTCTGAATACATAACACAAACTCGCTTGCGCGATAGGAACACCAAAATAACCTCTAGAACTACGAATCGGATGCCAAAACGCATGAAAATAACTATGAACTTCAAAAGCTTCTAGAATTGCAATCAAGCGTCCGAACCATATCAAATCAACTCCAAACGACACCAAATTTTGCAGGAAAGTCCCAAATGACATAACGAAGATGTTCCAACTTTCAGAATCGCATTCCGACCTCGATAACACAAAAGTCAACTATTGGTCAAACCTCTCCATTTTCCAAACTTCAACTTTTCCAACTTTCGCCGAAATGCCTCAAATTACCCTACGGGCCTCCAAATCCAAATCCGAACGCATGCCTAAGTCCAAAATCACCATACGAAGCTACTGAGATCATCCAAAACTCATTCCGGAGCCGTTTACTTAAAAGTCAAATTCCGATCAAACTCTCACCGCTTAAGCTTCCTAAACTAGATTCATTCTTCCAATTCGACTCCGATTCATCCGGAAACAGAATCCAACCATGCACGCAAGTCGATACATATAATATGAAGTTGCTCATGACCTCAATCCGCCGAATCGAACGCAATTGCTCAAAACGACCAGTCGAGTCATTACACATACATGCGACGTGGTAAATCACAGTTAAACACATCAAACAATCAATCAATAATTTTATCAGAAGGCAATTATCCAAAGTAATGTCAAGTTAATCTTTAACGGTCAAGAAAATGATGTTTGACTTCCTAGAAATCCATTTGCCAAGTTCAATATGATTTACAAAATTTGAATTCACAATAGAGTTACAAATACAGCAAGTAAAGCATGCTTTTGGGTCCTAGACTACCCGGACTTAAATATAATAGTAGCTACGCGCAGACTCTCATCACCTTGTGCGTAGTAGCCCCCGCAATTAATGGCAAATATTCAATTATTTCTCTTATGGGGATAATTCCCTCTTACAAGGTTAGAAAGGAGACTCACCTTGCTCCAAGGCTTACTTCCAATAGCAAGAACGCGCTCAAGTCCTCAATTCGGAGCCGAACGATCCAAAACTAATCAAACGGGGTAAGAATTAATCAATACACACTCGAGAGTTAATATTCTAACTATTAAAGTAATTTCCCAACCATAAATACAAGTTTCCTAAAATCCATCCCCGGGCCCACATGTCCGGATTCCGAAAATTCTCGAGGGAAGTTGTTACCCATAACCTAAGGATTAAGAATATATGATTTTTACGTCATTCCATAATAAATTTCGTGGTTAAATCTTGTTTTTATCAAAACCCTAGGTTTTACTCTAAACCCGCAATTTTCACTAATTTACAAGGTGTAATCTACCCCTAAACTATGTATTAAACTCACATTATGTAGAAATAACTTACATTACAATGCTAGGCCGAAATCCCCTCTTTGGAAGCTCCCAAATCGCCCAACAATTGAATGAAATGTGTCAAAAATGACACACTTCCTATATTAAGTGAAGGCACTACCTTCTGCGATTTCCGCACCTGTGGTTAGGGGACCGCATCTGCGGTCTCGCGTCTGCGAGGAAGAGTCCAGATCTGCGGATTTTGCTTGGGCTGACTAGGTGCCGCATCTGCGGTCTAGGACCGCTTCTGCGGTTCCGCTTTTGCGAAAAAGGAGCCGCATCTGCGGTTCCTGGTCTCCTCCCATGGGGCCGCATCTGCGAAGGCTGGACCGCTCCTGCGGTCTCGCACCTGCGGCTGGCCAACCGCAGGTACGGTTATGACAACAACCGTAGCTTCAGCTCTTTCCTATTTTTCTAACTCAACTCGAGCCTCGTCCGATTGACGCTCGGGGCCCCCGGGGCCCCACCCGAACATACCGACAAGTTTGAAATCATAAAATGAACTCGCTCGAACCCTCGGAACGCCCGTAAATACGCTAAATCTAAGAATCACCCCCCTAAAACCAATTGAATCAAACTTATGAACTTCAAGTTCTTTAATGCGACGAAACATACTTATACTACTCGGATTGACACCAAATTTTGCTTGCAAGTCTTAAATGACAATACGAAACTATTCCCGATCTCGAAATTCCGTTCGGACCTCGATAACATAAAAACCCGCTCCAAACCAAATTTCAAGAACTTCAAAATTCTTAAAGAACCAACTTTTACTATTAGGTGCCAAAACGCTCTCGGGTCATCCAAAACCCAGTTCGGGAATACGCCCAAGTCTGAAATCATCATACGAACCTGTTGGAACCTTCAAATCTGGATTCCGAGGTCGTTTACTCAAAATGTTGACCGAAGTCAAACTTGGCCTTTTAAGCCAATCTTAAGGAACCAAGTGTTCCGATTTTAACCCAAACTCTTCCAAATCTCCAACCAACCATCCCCGCAAGTCATAAATCAGTAAAAGCAAGTACGGGATGTATTATTTAGGGGAACGGGGTTCTAGAAAGCAAAACATCCAGTCGGCTCGTTACATTCTCCACCTCTTAAACAAACGTTCGTCCTCGAACGAGTTTAGATTCATACCTGAAGTGCTGAATAAGTGCGATATCTGCTCCGCATGTCCTCCTCTGCCTCCCAGGTCGCCTCCTCGACTGGTTGGCCCCTCTACTGGACCTTAACCGCAGAAATCCTCTTGGATCTCAACTGGCGATCTTGTCTATCAACAATGGCAACTGGCTCCTTCTCATAGCCCAAGGTCTCATCTAGCTGAATAGTACTGAAGTCTAGCACATGAGACAAGTCGGCGTGATACCTCCGAAGCATATATACATGAAAAACTGGATGGACTCACGATAAGGTGGGAGGTAAGGCAAGTTCATAAGCAACCTCCCCAACTCACATCAACACCTCAAATGGGCCTATAAACCTGGGGATCAACTTGCCCTTCTTCCCGAATCTCATAATCCCCTTCATCGGTGAGACTTTCAAGAGAACCTTCTCGCCGACCATGAATGATACATCCCGCGCCTTCTGGTCTGCATAACTCTTCTGTTTGGACTGAGCTATGCGAAGTCTCTCCTGAATCAACTTTACCTTCTCCAGGGCATCTCTCACCAAATCCGTACCATACAACTTAGCCTCACCAGGCTCAAATCAACCGATAGGAGAACGACAATGCCCATCATATAAAGCCTCAAATGAAGCCATCTCGATACTGGACTGATAACTGTTGTTGTAAGCACACTCAGCCAAAGGCAAGAACTGATCCTACTGCCCTCCAAAGTCAATCACACATGCTCTGAGCATGTCCTCCAGAATCTGAACTGTCCGCTCCGACTGCCCGTCAGTCTGCGAGTGAAATGCTGTGTTGAGCTCTATACGGGTCCCCAACTCACTCTGTACGGCTCTCTAGAAATGGGAAGTGAACTGAGGGCCTCTATCTGATATGATGGAAACAGGCACACCATGTAACCGAACTATCTGCCGAATGTAGATCTGAGCCAACCTCTCTGAAGTATAAGTAGTCACTACCAGAAAGAAGTGTGCCGACTTGGTCAACCTGTCGACAATGACCCAAACTACATCAAACTTCCGCAATGTCCGCGGCAACCTGATCTGGTCCAACCCTACACCACTACAAAGTGGAAAGAGCGGTCGATGCAGTTTTTACCCGAAAAGGTCGGGATCGAATCCACAGGGAGCTAGAATGTTTGGGATTTGGATTCCTATCTAAACTAGCAGTGTGTAGCGCTCTTGATTACACTTCCAATCATAATTGTTTGTTTGTTACTTCTAATTTTATACTAATGATGTGCGAAATTAAGCTAAGTATAAATGCTTGTAAGGTTTTCTAAATGGTTAACGAGGCACTAGGAAAGTGACTTTCTCCTAGGTGAATACTTGACGGGTTCTAAAGCCTAAGGCAAAGTTGTTATGTTTGGGATCGCGATATAGCCAATGCATGACACTAGTCACTCTATACCTCTCGGTAGCTTGAGTGACTTTGCCCTAATTGACTTTCTCAAGACCAATTGGGTGTCAAAATTGTGCAAGAAATATAGGCTCAAGTCGGGCATTACTATCTCTAGATTTAACCCTTTAATTGGGGCTATCAATCTCTTGAATACGCCCCAATTCCTTGTTGAACTGATTTTCCTAGACTCAAGCTCTCTTTCTCAAGAAGAGCCCAAATCAAAAAGGCATAAATTAGTGTTTGCAACCACTAATTCAACATGAAAAATACAAATTAGTCCAAATATCAACCACCCATAAACATCTAAGCCTTAAAACAAAATACCCATCAAATACCCACACTAGGGTTGAGCCACAACCCTAGCTAATGGGTCTAGCTACTCATAATAATAGAAGAAATCAGATATTTAGATGAAGAATAACCCATATAATATAATTACAAGCTAAGATTTAAAGATTCAATGTTGAACTAGCTACAAAATTACTCAAAATAGGTCCAAAACGGCCTTCACGTGCTCAGCTATGATAAAGATACCATAAAAATTTAAAAAAGAAGTATTTATACAAGGCCGAATTTTTTGGACAAAAATACCCCTGACGGAGGTATCGCGGTCCGCAAGAAATGGGCTGCGGCCGCGATGGAGCTTTTAGCTACAATTCTCTGTTCTCTGAATCCAGCCACCGCGGACCGCAATAAATAGACCACGGCCGCAGTGGCTTCACCACGGACCGCAACAAATGGAATGCGGCCGCGATGTCTTGAATCTTCCAAACTTCACATTCTCTGAATCCCTTCTCCGCGGACCGCAACAAATGGAATGCGGCCGCGATGAGGCTACCGCGGCCGCGAAGAATCAACCGCGGACCGCATTGCTTGAACTTCCAAAATAGCATCCTCTCGTATCTTTGCCACCGCGGACCGCAACAAATGCACTACGGTCGCGGTGGGTCCATTGCTGCCACGGTGGATTTACTGCTGTCGCAGTGCTTTGACTTGTTCTTGGCACTTGTGCAGGTTTCACTCCTTTTTGAGCTGGTTTTGACTTGTTGTCATTTCTTTTGACCAAACACTGCAAACAAGCACAACATGTAAGCTTTTGGGATTACTTGTATACATTTTTAACCCAAAACTCAAGCAAAAAGGAGTATAAAGTAAACTAGAATCCCTAGTTATCAACTCCCCCAAACTTAAGCTTTTGCTTGTCCTCAAGCAAACAAAATAAATCCCACCTCCTTAAGAATAAAACCAAAAAAATTCAGCTGACCTAAAGTGACCTCATCTAGCATCAATTTGGACTAACAATTGCCCTTGATTCAAATGAATCATTAACAACATTCAACCTTTTAAACACCATGGTTTTAATGCGACACAAAAGCATCAAGAATTGACTCAACTCATCAAGGAAACTCTTTCTACTACTTTGGTCATTGTGGAATCCAAACTCATACTCCTCACTCTTCCTTAAGCAAGACCTCACTTTTAGATCGTAGTACTTAGAACGAGGATTGTGGAAAACACACTCATCTCTCTCAAAGAAAGGTCACAAGTCCGGCTCTAAGTACCATAAGCTTGCCCCTTATGTGACTCACCACTGATGTAAGCTTCATTCAACTCAAGATCATATAGGGCTTTTGTGGGGATACAATGAAGGCTTTTGGTTCAGGGCAGGAAATATTTGGTCTAGGTAGGTTTCATCTTCCCTTAAGCACTTCATTTGCTTCATTTTGGCACACATTCTCTTGACTTTTTGAGTCATTTACTTCTTTCTTAGGGATTAGAGAGACACAGTGTCACTCTTTCTTGTCCATTTCAACCTTATTCTCCTTTCTAAACTTTCCACACCTTTCATCTCTTTACTTTTATTGAATCCCTACATTTCTTCTACATTGTTCATTCTTTTTGACTTTTTGATTTTCTTTTTTAATCTTTTCTACCTTTCTTTTTCTTCATTTTTGTGCCTTTTAACACTTTGTTGCATTCCTTGTCTCTCCCCCCAAACTTATGCTTTTGCCTTGTGCTAAGGAAAGATAGGGTGCCAAGAGAGGGTCTTTTTAGAACGGGTAAAGGCTTGTATCATGGTCTTTGAAAGAAAAAGGGCTATGGATCAAAAGGGGTTGACTAGGGATATTATCATTAGTAGGCTATGGATGTTTTCAAGATAACATTCGGATCAAGGAGAGCCTATAATCACTTCTCAAGTCAAACTACACTTAGGAGTTCCCCTAGACAAACATTCAGGGCAAGTTCTAGACTTAATGGCACGGGACTTGGACTTGCAATTCAAATTCTCACAACACAAGCTATAGGGTTGCTAAAGAGACAGAGTTGGGGGCCCACAACAACCTTAGCTAAGATTTGAGCAACACAAATGGTCCCGAAAAACCACTTGATGATTATCGGCCAACACAAGAGTCTCAAGGTCACAACTGTCACCATCCTATACACACCAATTTGTTTTTGACCATAAGATCAAAGGCAAATGTATTAGGCCCAAGTGAAGCTTTGCCTGAGGCACTATTACTCACTAGCTACTATTTATACAAAAATAAAAAGAAAACAGACTCAAACCCTTAAGAAGGTTGTCATGCCAATCCATCATCGGGAAGAGCCACCCGGTTCACACAAATTCCACCTTTGGAAAGAACCGTGGCATTAAGAAAACCAAAGGCTTATTGAACGCAAAACTCAAAATAAGAAGCTTTTAATGAAAATGAAGTAAGAAGCTATGAAAGAAAATGCGGAAAGTAAACTGAATATGTACAATAGGGGATTTAAACGAATATACATAAGAGGGAATGAATATATACATCAGAAAGTAACTTTATATACAGACCAAGGTTGCAAAATACGCAAAGTGAAATAAACTGGTAAAATTATATACATACCAAAAGTGAAAAAGCATAATAAAAACGAAAATAGTATCATATTTACAATCCAACATCATCAAAATAGGGCTACCCCCTTAAATGAAAGCTAGAATTGTCCTCAATGCTAACTAGCCAAAAATAAGCGCAAAGCACAATAGAAGATAGAGAGTTAAGAAAACTCCCTATGGGTCCTCCATCTGCATGGGATCATGAGCCTGGCTCCCTGGATCCTGTGACTGCTCGGGAATCTGTGACTGGATCCCTGTAACCTGTGCCTACACTGGGACCTCAGGCTGCTCTGAGACATGAGGCTGGCTAGAGGAACCTCCCTGCGGGTCCTCCAACTCAATCACTGCATCGACTGCCTGGGGGATCACTCTCCGTCTCTTTGGTGCCCTCTCCAACTCCTGCTCCGGCTCAGTCTAAGCTACTAGAGGCGGGTCATGCAACAGTAGCTCCAATGGAAAATGATCAGCAGCCTTCATCTTCTCCACTTCTACCCTCAACTCCTTCACAGACTCCTTTGAGGCTCGAGTCTTTCTCAGCTTCTTTGTCTCCTTTGTCAGCTCCTTCAATGCCTTCCCATGAGCACCTACAGCCTCCAATATCAACTGTTGGTTTTCCAGGAGCTTCTTTTGGTTGTCTAGAAGCTCCTTGAGAGTCTCCTCCACTAAAGCTGGAACCTGTGGCTGTGGGGGTACGGACTGGGCTGCCACCGAGCTAGAAAGCACAGACAGCTTAGAAGTAGCTGCCTGCATCCAGTTGTTAATACTGGCAAGTGTTTGGATCAAACGGTGGGCAGTCAATGGGTAGGCTGCGGATGAGGGGATAACTGGAGCAGTGGAAGTAGATGGTCCGGGGGCAATATCTGGTGTGATTGAGAAGAAGTGACTACTACTACTGGCTCTTCAGACTGCCCAGTAGAAGTAGTGGCTTTACCTTTAGGATCCTTGGCTTTAGGGTTGTCATCAGCTTTAAGGCTGTACCAGGTAAATGGCATTTTGGGTTTCACCTTCACATCAAATCTCTTTTTCTCCACCTCCTGGTCTTTAAAATACATTGTAAGAAAATTTGGGAAGGGGTATGATCTGTCACCATCATTGACCACCCTAGAGATCACCCTAGACATAACATTCGCGACATTGATCGGGTACCCCGCCATAATAGATGCCACCAATACCGCCCGAGAGACCGGCATAGAGTTTTCATGGGTAGTGGGGTCCAACCTGCTGCATACAAAAGTCTCCCATCCCTTTGCCTCGAAGTTTAAAGTCTTCCTCAGAATTTGAACCCCTGGTGTCAACCAAGCTGGGGTGGTAACCGGTAGTGCTAGATTTTCTGCTAACCACGGACGGGCTGCCTCATCAAGTGCCAATTTCTCCAAGTATAATGATTCATCTTCCTCCAAAAGCCCATGTACTCATTGATTGTTTTTCCATCGAACATCACTTTCAAGTTTCTCACTTTAGTCACTGTGGTATCCTTCTTGATGTGGGCAACATTGGCGTAAAAATCTTTGACTAAGTGCTCGTTTGCCTCTGGCACCCTGCTGGTGAAGTAATCCCACCCCGGTTGTTCTCTGAATTGCTTCTTCACATTAGGGTTGTGAGGCAGGAGATCCCTCTGTATGAACTGGCGCTCAAGAATAAGCAACCTCAGAGGACACCATTCCCGGAACTTGTGGTATGCCAGCTCACTGACAAACCTCCTTTTCCACACCCCCGGGTTGAGGTTCTCCCCCTTCTTCTTCATCAATTGGATCCTCACCGGGTGACGAAGCTGTAGGTGAAGTAGAGGATGCATTGTCACTGCTTTTCACTGAGCCCTCAGACGACTCAGATGAAATTTGAATTGAAGCTTGAGCAGTAGGAGAGCCTGGAGGGGTAGGTTCATCTCTCAATGTCAATCTCTCCGGGAAGTCAGGTACATACTCCGGCAGTGAATCAGACTCAGATTCCTTCTGGGAGGGAAAATACTCACTTCCCTCTGAATGGGAAGCAGCTCTATCTGTAGCCTTTATTTGTTTTCTGGTTTCCCCAATTGCTTTCCGGACTTGGGGAGTAAATTTGATCATCCCTCATCCCCTACCCCGGGAGGACTCTCCTTTTCCTTTCTGCTTTTCACCACCTCCTCTTGATTTAACCATTGTCTGCAAGGAGAATGCAGTTAATGTTTGTTAGTATCACACTACCAGAAGAAACAGTGAAGAATATAAAGGAAAACAGTTGATCGCGGACCGCATAAAAAGCAATGCATCCGCAAAGGCACCATCGCGGACCGCATAACATAGCACCGTGGACCTCAGTGAGGTGGGGTTCAGACTACCCACACTCTGATTTAGGTCACCGCGGACTGCAAAAAAAATGATGTGCGGCCGCGGTAAGGCACCGCGGACCGCGAAAAATCAACCGCGGCCGCGGTCCTTAAAATCAACCTCTCTGAAGTTTACCATCGCGGACCGCAGAAGAACACAACGCGGCCGCAGAGAGGCACCGCGGACCGCGAAAAATCAACCGCGATCACGGTAAGCAGTACGCAGCAACACAAACCTAGGGTTTCAAATTTTTGCACATTTTAGCCTTAGTCAACATATTATCAACCCACTAGGTAATTAATCACCATGTTTGACTAATTAACCCTAATCTAAACAACATTATGTAACCCTAAGTTAAAAATTGAAAGAAAAGGGAAGAAAAAGAAGTACGAACTAACAAACTAAAAGAGAATAAAACAAAATTAAAGACTAGGGAAAGATTTGAAGTACCAGAGATGAGATGCAATACAAATGGTTGAGAATCAGTGTTTTAATTACCGCGGTTCGCGGTGGATTTTAGAGTGCAAATGAGCGAAAAGTGTAAAAGGGGGCCTGAGGTCCTATTTATAGAATAAGGACCTGGGACCCACGCTACTTACCCACCGCGGCTGCGAAAAATCCACCGCGGACCGCGGTAATTAAACACAAGAGGCACTGGCAATGACTTCACCGTGGACCGCAGAAAATGCTCCGCGGCCGCGGTACCGCGAAAAATGCATTGCGGCCGTGGTGAAAGCTTCAGAGAACCTCCACTTTTGACCATTTAGCACTGCGGATCGCAATTAAATTTTTCCCCCGCGATAAGGCCATTGCGGCCGCAAAAAATGCAATGCGGCAGCGGTCCAAACTTCAGAGAGTGTAACATTTTTTCAATTTGGTCCTACACTGCATCAAAACAACCCTACATACATCTCACAACCAGTTAGTCCAAAAGCAAATCCTACACTAAAAAGAAAATCAAAGAAAAACAAAAAGAAAGACACATGGGTTGCCTCCCAAGAAGCGCCTAATTTAACATCGCGGCACGACGCAGGTTACCATCAAATCACTTTAGATGGATCATTGCCACCACGTGGCTATCATCAATCTTGCCACGATAGTGTTTGACTCTGTGCCCATTAACTCTGAAGATCTCCCCATTTTTGTTTTTCAAGTCAACTGCGCCAAACGGAGTCACAAGTACCACTTCAAAAGGCCCACTCCATTTCGACTTAAGCTTTCCCGGAAACAGACGTAACCGAGAATTGAACAAGAGAACCAAATCACCCACTTTGAACTCCTTGCCACGAGCATATTTGTCATGAAGGTACTTCATCTTTTCCTTGTACAAGGACGAACTAGAGTAGTCATGAAATCGGAACCCATCAAGTTCATTAAGCTGCTCCACACGAAGATTTGCTGCCACATGCCATTCAAGATTCAGCTTCCTCAAAGCCTACATGGCCTTGTGCTCTAACTCAACCGGAAGATGGCAAGCTTTCCCAAACACCAGCCGGCGCGGAGCCATACCAATGGGAGTCTTGTAAGCAGTCTTATAAGCCCATAGAGCATCATCCAATTTCTTTGACCAATCGGTCCTATTTGCATTGACCGTCTTTGACAATATACTCTTGATTTCCCTGTTTGAAACTTCAACTTGGCCACTCGCCTAAGGATGATAAGGAGTAGAAACTTTATGATTGACACCATACTTTGCAAGCAAAGTGTCAAAAGCTCGATTACAAAATGCGACCCCCCATCACTTATGATTGCTCAAGGAGTGTCAAACCTAGTAAAAATGCTCTTCTTGAGAAACGTAACAACACTTCGGGCCTCATTATTGGGTACAGCCACGGCTTCAACCCACTTTGAAACATAGTCAACTGCCACTAGAATGAAAGTATTGCCACACGAACTAACAAACGGGCCCATGAAATCTATGCTCCACACATCAAAAATATCAACTTCGAGAATGGTGTTAAGAGGCATCTCATCCTTCTTCGAAATACCGCCCGCTCTTTGACATTCGGCGCATCTCTTTACAAGTTCACTTGCATCTTTGTACAAAGTTGGCCAGTAAAACCCACAACTAAGAACCTTCGAAGCTGTCTTTGCCCCACCGTGATGGCCACCATAGGAAGAGGAATGACAAGCCTCTAAGATACTCAATTGCTCCTCCTCAGGGACACACCTTCGGATCACACCGTCAGTGCAGATCTTGAACAAGTACGACTCATCCCAATAGAAATCCAAACTATCCCGTTTGAGCTTCTTCCATTGGTTAGAAGAGAGCTCACACGGGATTATACCAGTCACAAGGAATAGCAACGTCCGCAAACCATGGCATATCATTCACCGACACAGAAAGAAGTTGCTCATCGGGAAATGCATCATTGATCTCTAGGCCATCATAAGGCCTCCCATCCTCCTCCAAGCGGGACAAGTGGTCCGCCACTTGGTTTTCACACCCTTTCCGGTCCACAATCTCCTAATCAAACTCTTGAAGTAACAAGACCCATCGCATCAGCCTAGCTTTGGAATCCTTCTTCGTCATCAAGTATCAGAGTGCGGCATGATCGGTATGAACTATGACCTTGGCTCCCATGAGATACGGCCGAAATTTCTCCATTGCGAACACAATAGCCAACAATTCTTTTTCAGTCACCATGTAATTCACTTGAGCATCATTCATTGTCTTGCTCGCATAATACACTGGATGAAACATTTTATTCACTCTTTGACCCAAAACTGCCCCAACCGCAACATCACTCGCGTCACACATGAGCTCGAAAGGGAAGCTCCAATTGGGTGCGGTAATAATAGGGGTGGTGGTCAAATTGTACTTGAGGAGTTCAAAAGTTGTCATGCATTCCTCATTGAAAACGAACTTTGCATCCTTTTCCAAAAATTTTCACAAAGGATTTACTACCTTCGAAAAGTCTTTGATAAATCTCCGGTAGAACCCCGCATGCCCGAGAAAACTTCTAATCCCCTTGACCGAAGTAGGGGGAGGGAGCCTTGAAATCACTTCTATTTTAGCTTTGTCCACCTCTATACCATGCTTTGAAATTTTGTGGCCAAGGACTATGCCATCCTCAACCATGAAGTGGCATTTTTCCCAATTGAGCACAAGATTGGTTTCTTCACACCGGGCCAACACCCTATCAAGATTCTTCAAATACTCATCAAACGAGTCACCCACAACACTGAAGTCATCCATGAATACCTCCAAAATGTCTTCCACCATGTTGGTAAAAATGGCCATCATACACCGCCGGAATGTGGCCGGTGCATTACTCAACCCGAATGGCATCCTAGAAAAGGCAAAGGTACCATATGGGCAAGTGAAGGTAGTCTTCTCCTGATCTTCCGGAGCAATTAAAATTTGGTTGTACCCAGAATATCCATCCAAGAAACAGTAGAAGGCACGCCCAGCAAGTCTATCTAGCATCTGGTCAATAAAAGGCAGTGGAAAGTGATCTTTGCGGGTCACTTTGTTCAACTTGCGGTAATCCATGCAAACCCTCCATCCGATGACAGTCCTGGTAGGAATCAACTCATTCTGCGCATTGGTAACCACGGTCATACCACCCTTCTTCGGCACACATTGCACCGGTGAAGTCCAAGAGCTATTAGAGATGGGGTACACAACCCCGGCATCCAACCACTTGATCACCTCCTTTTTCACAACTTCTTGCATTGCCTCGTTCAACCTCCTTTGATGTTCCAAGAAGGGCTTTGCATCATCTTCAAGAATAATCTTGTGCATTCAAAAGGCGGGGCTTATCCCCCGAATATCAGATAAAGTCAATCCAATTGCCTTTTTCCGTTTTTGGAGCACCGCCAATGTGGCATCTACCTGCATGTTAGTAAGACGGGAGGAAAGAATAACTGGCAAAGTTGAACTAGGGCCTAAGAATTCATACCTGAGGTATGGAGGCAACGACTTCAACTCCAACATGGGAGGTTCCTCGATTGAGGGCTTTGTTGGTGGAGTCTTCCTATTCTCAAGATCCAAAGAGAGCTTCCGAGGCTCATAAGAGTAAGAGCCCATTCCATGTAAAGCATTAACACACTCCACCCGGCCTTCATCCTTATTTACATCAAGATTCAACAATACCGCCTCTAGAGGGTCCTCCACATTGATCATTGCACTAGTATCATCAATTATCACTGCCGTGACAAGATCCACGAACGAGCACACTTCAGTACAGTTGGGCTGCTTCATTGACTTACACACATGAAAGACCACTTTTTCTTCACCCACCCGGAAGGTGAGTTCCCCTGCTTCCACATCAACTAAGGCCTTCCCAATTGCAAGGAAAGGTCTTCCCAAGATTATAAGCACCTCAAAATCGACCTCGCAGTCGAGAATCACGAAATCAGCCGGCAAGATAAATTTGTCCACCCGGACAAGAACATCATCAATTATACCCAATGGCTTCTTCATTGTTCTATCCGCCATTTGCAATCTCATGAAAGTCGGCCTCGATTTCCCAATACCCAAAGTCTTGAAAACTGAGTAGGGCATCAAGTTGATACTTGCCCCCAAATCACAAAGAGCTTTTGCAAAGTCTGCACTCCCAATGGTGCAAGGAATGGTGAAAGCACCGGGGTCTTCTAGCTTCGGAGCCATTGAGTGCATTATTGCACTAACTTGGTGGGTCATCTTTATAGTTTCACAATCCATGGATCTTTTCTTTGTCACCAAGTCTTTCATGAATTTGGCGTAACCCGGCATTTGCTCTAGAGCCTCCACCAAAGGCACATTAATGGATAAGCTCTTCATCATGTCAATAAATTTCTTAAATTGGTTCTCATTTTTCTGCTTCGCGAGCCTTTGAGGATAAGGTGGAGGTGGCCTTGGCAAATGAGACTTAGCTTTAGGCACAACAGTTTCCGGCATGTCTATTACGTGTTCCCTAGATGGGTTCACGTCATTCTGAGTTTCCACCTTGGTATCTTGGATATCAATCCTCACTTCTTCATTCAAGTTCTCATCAATCACATTCTCAACCACCAAAGGGATCTCATCCTCTTGCAACTCAACTTCATCACTCAAAATTTCTTTTTGTTTGGAGGCATTCACATCACCGCCTCGTCCACTTCTTGTAGTTACTGCCATTGCATGCCCGGTATTGTTCCCACCCTTCGGGTTGACTTCCGTATCGCTAGGTAGAGCCCCCTTAGGGCGAGTATTCAAGGATTGTGAGATTTGGCCTAATTGAACCTCAAAGTTTCTGATTGAAGTATTATGGGATGCCAACTGAGCATCGGAGTGAGCATTCTTTTTCATCATCTGTTCAAACATCATTTTGATTCTCCCTATTTCATTGTTGGATGAACTAGGATCTTGGGATGGAAATAGGGGTGGATTGTTCGGTTGTTGATACATCGGGGGCCTTTGAAAGCCTTGCCCCCGATTTCCCTGATTGCTATTGTTCCAACCACCCTGATTGTTATTTCCACCCCAGTTGTTGTTGTTGCCACCCCAATTACCCTGATTGTTCTGATTATTGTTCTGGTTGCCCCAATTTGAATTTTGGTTGTTGTTCCCCCAATTATTGTTCCCTTGTTGTTGTTGATTTCCCCAATTGCCTTGGAACCTCTTTATTGTTGTTGGTTAGAAGAATTGCCCCTTTGGCCTTGATAGTTGTTCACGTATTGCACTTCTTCATTCTGCTCATCATAACCATCATCTTGGAACCCACCACTATCTTGGTCATATTTATCCGAGCTCCCTTAGTTCTGTTGACTTCTTTGTCTTCATTTGTTCACTAGCATGTTGACACCCTCCATAGCATTTACTTGTCGTGGAGTTTGAACCTGCTGTAATTGTGCCTTTGCTAGCTGGTTCATTATTGTTGTCAATTCTGCTATTGCCTGCCCATGATCATGGAGCTCTTTGTGTAAGTGAATGACCGTGGGGTCACCCTGTGGCACATTGGCTCGACTTTGCCAAGCGGAAGAAGTGTCCGCCATCTCATCCAGTATCTCACAAGCTTGATCCTACGGTGTGTTCATGAAATTGCCCCCAGCGAGTTGGTTCACTATGCACTGATTTGTTGTGTTAATGCCTCAGTAGAATGTCTGTTGTATCATTGCCTCAGTCATATCATTATTTGGGCATTCCTTCACCATAGTCCAGTATCTCTCCCATATCTCATGCAGTGGTTCGTTGGGCTCCTGTTTGAAAGCTAAGATTTCATCCCTCAAGGTTGCCATGTGACCCAGCGAGAAAAAATTTGCAATGAATTTATCCGCCAACTCATCCCATGTATGGATGGAGTGGTTGGGGAGTCTCTCCAGCCAATCCAATTCTTTCCCTCGAAGAGAGAAAGGGAATAATCTTAACCGCAAGGCATCCTCGGACACATTCATTTGCGTGCTCCCCCAACATGTATCAACAAATACTTTAAGGTGCTTGTAAGCATTTTGATGGGGAGCACCCTTGAAATACCCTCGCTGCTCCAACAAAGTCAACATCACATTTGTAATTTGGAAATTGCCCGCTCGGATCTGGGGTGGGACAATTGCACTAGCATATCCGTGGTTGGGAAGCACCCGAGGAGCCACTCTTGGAGGTGGCGGGGGAGGGTTTGGAACATTATCATTGGCCTGGCGGCCTCTCCTTTGTCCTTGAGGTACTAGAGGCACCTCACCTTCACCGTTATCATCAACCTCCTCCCCCGGGATCACGTTTCCAAGAGGGTCATTGTTGTTGTTTGCCGCCATTTTGTACCTAAATTGGCTTCACACACAAATTAGTATCACAGAAGGAAAGAAAAACAATACACAAAACTATTTAGATAGATAGCCAAAGCTTTTAGCTCCCCGGCAACAAATAGTTTTGGCCGTGATGAGGCTACCGCGGCCGCGAAGAATCAACCGCGGACCACATTGCTTGAACTTCCTAAATAGCATCCTCTCTGATCTTTGCCACCGTGGACCGCAATACATGCACTGCGGTCGCAGTGGGTCCATTGCTGCCGCGGTGGATTTACTACTGTCGCAGTGCTTTGACTTGTTCTTGGCACTTGTGCAGGTTTCACTCCTTTTTGAGCTGGTTTTGACTTCTTGTCATTTTTTTTGATCAAACACTGCAAACAAGCACAACATGTAAGATTTCGGGATTACTTGTATATATTTTTAACCCAAAACTCAAGCAAAAAGGAGTATAAAGTAAACTAGAATCCCTAGTTATCACAATCCAACAAGAAGTCCATAGTAATGCACTCCCACTTCCTCTCCGGTATAGACATCTGCTGAAGTAGGCCACCTGGCCTCTGGTGCTCATACTTAACCTGCTGGCAATTCAAACACCTAGCCACGTACTCCACTATGTCTTTCTTCATCTGCTCCCACCAATAATGCTGCCTCAGGTCACGGTAAATCTTCGTAGCATCTGGATGAATAGAATACCGCGAACTGTGCATCTCTCTGAGAACTGCCAAATGCGGATCATCGAACTGCCGAGCCTTGATCTGCCCCAATAATGAAGACTGAGCAACAACACACGCAAGGACCCGGCTAGGCTTAGAAATGTCCAACCTCACAAATCTGTTAGCCAAGGACTGAATGTCCAAAGCTAGCTTCCTCTCCTCCGCTGAAATGAATGCCAAGCTACCCATACTCTCTGCTTTCCTACTCAAGGCATCTGCCACCACATTTGCCTTGCCCAGATGGTAAAGAATGGTGATGTCATAATCCTTTAGTAACTCAAGCCATCTACACTGCCTCAAATTGAGATCCCTCTGTTTGAACAAATGCTGCAAGCTGCGATGATCGGTGTAAACCTCACATGACACCCCATACAGATAATGCCTCCATATCTTATGAGCATGAACAATCGCTGCTAACTCCAGGTCGTGCACAAGGTAACTCCTCTCATGAATCTTCAGCTGACGTGCATATGCAATAACTCGCCCCTCCTGCATCAATACACATCCCAAGCCGACGCGTGAAGCGTCACAATATACCGTATACATCCCCGAACCGGAAGGCAACACAAGGACCGGTGATGTAGTCAAAGTTGTCTTGAGCTTCTGAAAGCTCGCCTCACACTCATCGGACCAATGAAAGGGAGCACCCTTCTGGGTCAATCTAGTCAGAGGTGATGCAATGGATGAAAAGCCCTACACAAATTGGCGGTAATAACCTGCTAACCCCAGAAAACTCCTAATCTCGGTCACTGAAGTAGGATGTGGCCAACTCTGAACTGCCTCATTCTTCTTGGGATCCACCTTAATACCCTCTCCTGACACAATATGCCCCAAGAATGCTACTGACTCTAGCCAAAACTCACACTTGGAGAACTTAGCATATAGCTTCTGTGCTCGCAAGGTCTGAAGCACTACCCTCAAATGCTGCTCGTGCTCCCCCAGGCTACGTGAGTATATCAAGATGTCGTCAATGAAGATGATAACAAAGGAATCAATATAAGGCCTGAACACCCTGTTCATAAAGTCCATAAATGCCGCCGGGGCATTAGTCAAGCCAAAGAACATCACCAGAAACTCATAATGGCCATATCTAGTACGGAAAGCATTCTTCGGAACATCTGAGTCCCGAATCTTCAGCTGATGATACCCTGATCTCAAGTCGATCTTAGAGAACACCCTAGCACCCTGCAACTGGTCGAACAAATCATCAATGCGCGGCAACGGCTACTTGTTATTGATGGTAACCTTGTTCAACTGGCGGTAATCAGTGCACATCCGCATGGTTCCATCCTTCTTCTTCACAAATAACACTGGTGCACCCCAAGGTGATACACTGGGTCTCACAAACTCCTTTGCTAACAACTCCTCAAGCTGCTCCTTCAACTTTTTCGGAGCCATACTGTACGGTGGGATAGATATAGGCTGGGTACCTGGAGCCAAGTCAATGCAGAAATCAATATCACGATCCGGTGGCATGCTAGGAAGGTCAGAAGGAAACACGTCGGCGAACTCCCGGACTACTGGAACTGAATCAATCGTCGATGACTCTGCGGTGGTGTCCCGAACATAAGCTAGATAAGACAAACAACCCTTCTCAACCATACGTCGAGCCTTCAGAAATGAGATAACCCGACTAGATGTACTAATTGAGGAACCCTTCTATTCCAACCTTGGCAACTTTGGCATTGCTAAAGTAACAGTCTTGGCACGGCAATCTAGGACGGCGTGGTATGGGGATAACCATTCCATGCCCAGGATGACCTCAAAGTCGGTCATATCAAGTAACAAGAGGTCTGCTCTAGTCTCGAAACCACAGAATGTGACCACAAATGAGGGGTAGATCCGATCCACAACCACAGAATCGCCCACAAGAGTGGACACATGAATAGGAGTACCCAAGGACTCACAAGGAATATCCAGAAAATGAGCAAATAGAGATGATAAATATGAATAGGTAGACCCTGGATCAAATAGCACTGTAGCATCCTTACCGCAGACGGAAATAATACCTGTGATAACGACATCTGAGACTAATGCATCTGGTCTGGCCGGAATAGCATAGAATCTGACTGGAGCGCCGGCCGGCTGGCCTCCACCAGACTGAACAGTAGCTAACCGACCTCTCCCCGCCTGGCCTCCACCTCTAGGACGGCCCCTACCAGTCTGCCCTCCGCCTCTGGACGGCTGGACCGCCGGTGCTGTAATCATGAGCTACTGACCCTGCTGCACTGTCTTGCCCCGAAGTCTGGGGCAGGTCCTCTTCATGTGGCCCAGATCTCCACACTCATAACAACCTCTCGGTGCCATAGACTGTTGCCCTAAAATATGGCCCTAGTGGCCTGAATACCCCACTAGAGGAACCCTGACTGGCTGGTGGGCGATATGAACTCTCCGGTGCAGCACTAAAGTAAGAGCTGGAAGAACCCTGGGGACCTGAATACGCACTAGAAGAACCCTGATAGCTGGCGGGCAGTAAGAACTCTCTGGAATGGCGCTGAAATAGGGGCGCGCTGGAGCACCTCGATGAGGTGGTGGTGCTGAATATGGGGGCCTGCTAGGCTGACCCCTCCCAAACTGACCTCTGCCCCTAGCCGGGGCACCTCTGAACTCTCCTGAGAATCTAGCCCTCTTGTCCTGCTGCATCCGCTCCCTACCTCTCAGACGGTAGCCCTCATTCCTCCGAGCAATCTCTACCACTAGCTGATAAGGAGTCCACATCTCCACCTCTCGGGCCATATTGGCCCTATTACCAGAATGCAACCCTGCAACAAACCTCCGCACCCTCTGCGTCGGTAGGAAGTATCATCAGTGCATGGTGGGATAACTTAGAAAACCTCGCCTCATAGTCGGTCACCGACATCTGACCCTGCTCAAGCTGCTCAAACTGATACCATAGCTCTTCCCTCTCAGAGGGTGGAATAGACCTATCTAGGAATAGCTGTGTGAACTGACCCCAAGTAATGGGAGGAGAACCCGCTGGCCTGCCAAGAACATAGGACTGCCACCATCTACGGGCCCTGCCCTCCAGGTGGAATGTAGTGAAGTCAACCCCATGAGACTCCAGTATCCTCATGTTGTACAGTCTATCCCTGCACCTATCAATGAAATCTTGAGCATTCTCATGACGCTCACCTCCGAAGATGGGAGGGTGTAGCCTAGTCCATCGGTCCAATAACTTTTGCGGATCGCCGTCCGTAGCCGGTCTGGGCTCGGGTACCACTGCAACAACTGGCTGAGCCCCATACGCGGGTAGTGCATCCGGAGTCTGATACACTGCAGCTGCATGACCAGGAGTGTTACGCCCCGCAGTATTAAGTTACGACAGTGTTTCACCCAGTAGTATTACATTACGGTGATGTCACGCTTCGCAGTATTAAGTTACGGTGATGCTGCACCCTGAAGTATTTTACGTTAAATTTATCGTAAGGTAATTGACATCAGTCCAAGTAAAAGATTATTTGGAGATTATAAGGATTATGCTATTTCACAAGCGATAAATAAGTGTTATGGAGGATAAAGGGGTACACAGATTAAAGAAAGCAAGTTTCGTTGAAAGTGGCCAATTTGGAATAAAATACGGGTCGAGCGATAATACCCGATAATTATGAACTAGTACCATGCAAGGTACCATATGACCACGGTAGTATAATATAATATTAAAAATAAGTTAAATTTTAAGTAATTTGGGATAATTTTTAAATTATGCGGGTAATTGGTTAATTACCGGGTTACGGAACATTACCCGATTAACTAATAAGTGGATAAAATTAACAAAATCACACCAAAAGGGACGTGGCAGCCCCCCTTTTAGTTTAAGGTGAGTCATTAATCACCTTTACATGTGTCACAAGGACTAATTTACTAAGTCTTATCAAGTAAAGATTTATGAGCATTATCCAATAGAAATGGGTAAGCACTTCATTAAAGGATCAAACAACATTTACATTCTGACTTTGAACCAAAAACGTGAGAACCAGAAGACATTTCATTTCGTCCAAAAAAACTCTTAGCCAAAGAGTTCAAGTGAAATTTCAAAGTTCTAACAATTGGATTAAATCCTTTTCTGTCTTTGTTCAAAAACGTTGGAAGCAAAGCAGAACAAGTTTGTCCAAGTGTGAATTTCGTCCATATTTCGCACAAGCAGATTCCTTCAAATAATTCCTGGAATAGGTATGTTAAGGCTAAGCCCTTATTTCATTTTGCACGATCTTGTCATTACACGAGTTTGTTAATGAGCCATAAAGAAAAATTCATATCCCGGAATTTACGTATATTTTGCTAGTCTCGCAAATTACGTATATTTTCCTAGTTTTGTAAGTTACAATATTCTCCTTATTGGGACTTCATATTCAATTGAGTATTTCCTTCTTCCACTCAAGAGAGCAGAAAGTTTATATATACAGTATTAAAGTATTTTCATTACCATCGAGCTATAATCGATGGGCAGGCCCCTATTGGGCAACCTCTGATCAGATTGTAAGTTATATATTGTTGGTATTACTGTTTTCAAAATCAGAAAAGTAAACAAACGTTAGTTCAATAAACAAAACGTAAAATAATTCCGAGCCCACTGAATGCACAATGTGTCCTTAAGGAATTTAATCCCCTCACTGTTGCCCAAGGTATACGGATTAATTCCTCCCAGGATAGAACGAAATAACTATTCTGTGATAGCGGCACTTCAAATCACAGAACTTCGGCAAACTCAACAAACGGAGCAAATCACACTTGACACTTATGTTTATTTAGAAAATAATACAACAATGTAGAAAAGAGGGGAGAAGATTTCAGATTTTACATGTCTGATTTCATGTATAAAAAATGAGGCCAAGCCTCTAAATTTATAGACAAAGGAAGGGTGATATGGAGAGGTGCAATCTAAAAGGTGCCTCTTCCATTTCCCATTCACACCCCTTAATAAAAATGCAACAATCCCCCACATGAATAGGGAATGGTCATATGAGGAAAAACATGCATGAAAATACTGTGTGATTCACAAATAAGGATTAATCGCATCTAGATAAGTAGGTTTCCTTTTGAACTTTCCGTAGTGAACTTATGTCGGATATACTCGGTCAATCGGTAGATTTGATATCTTTGAACCGTCAAACTTTGGTGTATACCTAGACAACCATAAGTCACACAATTAACCCTTAACCGTCTTTGGTTCTCACGATTGTGTTCGTTTCAGTCATGAACACCGCCTGGTTTCATGAGTGCTTAGAGAATGGGCCTTTACTTTCATTCCCCTTAAAGCGGCTTACACTTAACACTCACATAGGTGATTTCTAAACGTGTAATCCTATAGACACACTATCTGGTCATATCCTTCCAGACTTAGAAAATTATTAAAAAGCTTTAAGCTTAATTGACTCATCAAAAAGCCTTAATGCTTTACCTTGATTTCTGAACATTGTCTTCATCACGAGAATGGGTTGAGTTATTTGACAATGTTGAACCGTCATTCATAACTTTGTTTGATATCTTTGAACTTAGCTCTTGGGATCTCCAGTCTGCTAGGTAGAGTTACCGCCATGATGACTTGTCCTAGGCCTTAGCCCCATTCCCTTCAATGATATTTCAACTGCCTCTCTAGATAGGCCTTTTGTAAGTGGATCCGACACGTTATCTCTTGACTTTATGTAGTCAATCGTGATAACACCACTAGAGAGTAGTTGTCTAACGGTATTGTGTCTCCGTCAAACGTGACGAGATTTTCCGTTTTACATAATGCTCCCTACCCTGCCTATTGCCACTTGACTATCACAATGTATACATATAGGTGCCAAAGATTTGGGCCAAAATGAAATATCTTCCAAGAAATTCCGGAGCCATTCAGCTTCTTCACCGGCCTTGTCTAAGGCTATAAACTCAGCCTCCACTATAGAGTGGTCAATACACATTTGTTTGGACGATTTCCAAGATATCGCTCCTCCACCGACTGTTTAGAATCGGTTGAACCGGTGATCTAATTTGCATCACTATACCCCTATATTATCGCGGGATACTTATTGTAGTGCAAAAAATAATTTGGAGTATATTTCAAATACTTCAAAACTCGTTTCATTGTCATGAAAATTCAAATACAAACTTTCTTATGTTGTAGACTAATACGTCTCGACTTTCGATTGCATATCTGATTATTGACTACACTTAATGTAGTAATTATAACAACAGCTGGAATGATTGACATCAGTTGTGGCCACAACCTTTTAATATATAACACATTTCGCAATCACTCCGCCATTTTCAAGCATTTGTATGTTATTCATTCATACGTCTATATGATATGCAAATTATAGTACCTTCATTCATGAAACAAATCCAACTTGCAATAGATTTTGATCATGTTCATCGGTTGGTTCACCTCATTATAGATCAACGTATTAATACATTTGTTCATTAACGATCATGTCCATACAAAAACGTACAAACGTATCTTTCTATGAAAAGTCAGAACTTTCACAGAGACATCATTTCATAAAAAAACTAAATAATATAAATTTTCAATAAAGAAAATGATCTTTCGAGAAAGGCACGTGACCAACTTCCGAATTAGTAGTTTCATCAACTAGTCTTCATTAAGACTAAACAATTGATGAATTTACCAACGACTATATCAATGGGGTTCAAAAATTATATAATTTAGACATTACGTCTAACATTGGCTTTTGTCATGCATAAGCTAAAAGCCCCCACATTTTAAATATTTCATCAACATATCATATATATATGATTTGAAGTATTCTTAACGTAAACACATTTGTTTACACTCATTAATTTTTGTAACCATTTGACAATATTATTTGGTCAAATCTCGCATGTCATTGTTTGGGTGCTTGTCTTAGTCTGTAAAGTGACTTAACAAGTCGACACACCTTCTTTTCTTTTCTGGGAACCACGAACCCTTTAGGTTGTTCCATATAAATTTCTTCCTCCAAATATCCATTTAAGAAGGTTGACTTTACGTCCATTTGATGGATTTCAAGGCCATACATGGCGGCTAACGCTATTACCATCCGAATAGATGTAATTCTCGTTACTAGTGAGCATGTGTCAAAGTAATCAAGACATTCTCGTTGTCTTAATCCTTAATCAATCTCGCCTTATATTTGTCAATAGTACCATCTCTTGAAAATCCATTTGGAACCCAAAGGTTTATTTCCTGGAGGAAGATCAACCAATTCCCAAGTATGATTACTTTAATATGGATTCTATCTCACTATTGACTACCTCTTTCTAACATTGCTTCTTTAAATGTTTGAGGCTCACTTTCTAACAAGAATGTTAGAAAATCTGGTCCAAAGGAAGTAACTACGTCTTAGATTCACCTCATTAGGTGTACTTTCCTTTTCTTCTTCCCGAGGTCGCTTAGATATTTCACTAAACGACTCATATTTCTTTTATACGGATAAATATTCTCAAAGAATTCAGCACTATCTGATATGATTACCGTATTAATATGAATGTCGGGATTTTCTGATTTATGAATCAGAAAACGATATGCCTTACTATTTGTTGCATATCCTATAAAACCGCAATCAATAATTTTCGGTCCGATCTTTACCTTTTTTGGTTTAGGAACTTGCACTTTAGCTAAGTACCCCCACACTTTAAAATATTTAAGTTGGGCTTCCTTCTATTCCATTTTTCCTATGGAATGGATTGCGTCTTGCTATTGGGAACTCGACTGAGTATACGGTTATCTGAAAGAATAACTTTCCCCCCACAAGTTCTGGGGTAAACCAGAACTTATCAACAAGGCATTCATCTTCTCCTTTAACGTTCTACTTTTTCTTTTCGCAATTCCGTTAAATTGCTCTAAGTAAGGGGAAATCGTTTGGTGAAAATGCCATATTCCAAACACAAAAAAGCTGCCTCTATTACTTTATAGAGTCAACCACATGAACTCTTGTTTGTGTCACGACAGAGCCAGAATTAATAAATGGTGAAGTTTTTAATCTTCAAACCAATCTGACACATTCAGAATTAATAAACGGTGAAGTTTTTAATCTTCAAATCGAGTAACATCTGATACAACTAGATCTAATAAACGGTGAAGTTTTTAATCTTCAAACCGATTAATATGTGACACAATCAAATTTAATAAACGGTGAAGTTTTTAATCTTCAAACCGAATAATAAATTGGAGTAGAAAATCACTAAGATTTTAATCTCCAAAACGAGTATAAAGTCACTTAGACTTTAATTTCCAACAAATGAGTAGAACATCACGAAGACTTTAATCTCAACGAACGAGTAACAAATCATGCAGATTTTGATCTCGAAGCAGGAGTAGAAAATCACGAAGATTTTATTCTCCATAATGTGTGTAGAAAATCACGAGAATTTTAATTCCCTTTCCAAATGGTTTTCCAACTAAACCATTATCACACTTTAAACAGTTTGATTTCTTTCTCTAATCAAACACATATATGTTCATCTTTACATATATTATATTCACTATCTCAAAAATACTTTAAAGTGTAAGCCTGGGTCATACTTATAGCCTTGAAAATATTTTTCCACATATTTTGATGCATACTACCAAATAGTATACCAATCAATCGATTATAATTGGTAAACTGAATAACAAAGTATTCTTTTATGTTATTCCCAATTATCACACCATGCAAATATATATATCTTTTGAGATCATCAAATAATCATCTACCCTTATTTATGAATTTTTTATGAAATCTCACAGGTAGAAATTTATAAATAATTAATTAAGGGAGTTAAGGTAGAACCCGATTTTTGTTGTCACTTTCGGTTTACCAGAACGATGCAAATCGTATGATGATGTGTGAGTTAAATAACGCAACCGCTGCATCATTTTTGCATTCCAACCAGTGAATACACAATATTGAAGCCACGTTCACAATGTTCAATATTCATATATGTACCCTTTCTTTTGAACCAGTGGGTAGTGGAATTAAATAGGAAACTTTGATCCACTTTTAATGATCGCAGCGCCCAGATACCTTCCAGTCTGTTTGAACCCATTGGCTTCACAAGTTTACATCACTTGTCTTTGGTATTATTCTTCCTTCCAGATTGTAGTGCGTGTATATTCAGCGTGATCCAATGCCCATATCTCCACCACTTCATCGCTTCTCGAAATTGATAAACCGAACTTCTCACCAATTTTCACAGCCACCAACTTTCTCTTTTTAAAAGGTACTATGCCCTTCCAGAAAGTTGTTCCACATGGTGATTCCTTATGTTTACAAAACATTTGGTATTACAATTATTCTGTTAGAATAATTAATTCATATGACAACTCAAGTGAAACGTGACTTGATTATCTCTTCCATGCACCGTTTCACACTTAGATGCAACGTGATCGGCAGCCAGACTTTACGGTGTCATTTGAATATTAGATTCCTTAAGATTGTTGGTATTACTGTGTTCAAAATCAGAAAAGTAAACAAACGTTAGTTCAATAAACAAAACGTAAAATAATTCCGAGCCCACTGAATCCACAATGTGTCCTTAAAGAATTTAATCCCCTCACTGTTGCCCAAAGTATACGGATTAATTCCTCCCAGGATAGAACGGAATAACTATTCTGTGATAGCGGCACTTCAAATCACAGAACTTCAGCGAACTCAACAAACGGAGCAAATCACACTTGACACTTATGTTTATTTAGAAAATAATACAACAATGTAGAAAAGAGGGAGAAGATTTCAGATTTTACATGTCTGATTTCATGTCTAAAAAATAAGGCCAAGCCTCTAAATTTATAGACAAAGGAAGGGTGATATGGAGAGGTGCAATCTAAAAGGTGCCTCTTCCATTTCCCATTCACACCCCTTAATAAAAACGCAACATATACCGAGCCTATTGTGGCCGAGCGCATATGAGCGAGCCCAGTTGGTCGAGATACAGAGCCTAGTATGGCCGAGCGCCTATGAGCGAGCCTACTACGGCAGAGCAGTTATATATATACCGATCCTTATAGGGCTGGACAGTTATTTTACTTACTATATTGAGAGAGTTGAGTCAATACCAGCAGGTAAGCATATCTTCAGATCATCTTTGACTTCCAATTACTTTCAGTTATTATATTATCAGTTCAGGTTCAACTTTCAGTATATTGCCTTACATACTCGGTATATTATTTCGTACTGACGTCCCTTTTCCGGGGTCGCTGCATTTCATACGTGCAGGTTCAGACAGACAGACGGGTAGACCTCCTCGTTAGGTGTTGCCCGAGTTCAGCTTGATCGGTAAGCTCTATACCCTTCGGAGTTGCCGGGTCTAGAGCTTTATGTATATCTTGTATATATATGTATATATATGTTATGAGTAGACTGTGGCCCTGTTATGAGTAGACTGTCAGTTAGTGCAGTATGTTGGGCTTGTAGGCCTTTTATGTATATTTTTTTGGTTTGCCAGCTGTAGTAGTTATGACGGCCTTGTCGGCAAAGCATTATATTGATGTTTAGTCAAAATTTGCAACTGTCGGGCAATGTGGCCCATGGCCAAAGTATGACGTTATATTTGTTCAGAGTCCCTTAGTCGCAAGTTGGTACGCAAGGATAGGTGAGGCACCGGGTGCCGGTCTTGCCCCCTCCCCCAGGTTCAGGGCGTGACAAAAGTGGTATCAGAGCAGTTTTGTCCTAGGGAGTCTACAAGCCGTGTCTAGTAGAGTCTTGTTTATGGGTGTGTCGTGCACCACACTTATAAGCAGGAGGCTACAGGGCATTTAGGACTGTCACTCTTTCTTCTTACTCTAGATCGTGTGGTAGAACTCACTTATAAGAATTCAAGTCCCGAACTTCTATTCATAATAAGACGATGCCTACATTCAGAAAGACGATCGATAAGAGATATAGCTGTGGAATTATTGATTTAGAGGAACTCGATTTTGCATCTTGCTTATGATAGGTAAATGTGAGGTCTTTAGCAAATCATGGGTGTACTGAAAGGTGTAAGACTCTTGATAAGGAACCTTAAGGCAAGAATATTTATCCACCTTTATAGTAAAAGACAATGCTTTCAAGAAGTAAAAGAAGCAAGGTGAAGAAGGGTACGAGGCGCCCAGTTAATGAAGATTATCGATATTACAGTTCCGGCAGAAAAATATAAGCATTAAGAGTTACCCTCAACAGTAACAGAGGTATGTACAATTGGCCGTACCCATCTCAGTTATGCCCTATGGGGGCTAACAGGTGTAATTTAAGAAAAGGACGGAACATCAGGACCTGGCTGGGGTTAGAGTAAACCAAAATGGTGAATGGATTGTTTGTGTTAGTTGACATTTTCGAAGGATATTGCCAGTATGCTAGTAGATCTCCTCGTGAGACACCTAAATGGTGCACCCTAAAATATTAAAGCTAGATATGAGCACTGGAAGCCTTGAAGGAATAAATATTACCTTAGTGTGGCTCCCGCCCCCAGTAAAGAAAGAATGTTAGGCAATTGAACGAGCCAAGGGATGGAGCAAGGGGAGCCAAAAGCAAAAGAATGTTTTGTTCGAGTTTTCAGAGTAAAGCAGTAGACATAGATAATTAGCGGGAGATAAGAAGAGAGTTAATGAAGCATTATGAGTAAGATATGATACACGGATGATAACGGTAGGTCAAAAAAAAATGATGACAATATTACAGAGTTTACAGTCAAGTGAAGGAAAAGACAAAAGATTACAGGCCTTGAGACAACAAAAGAATATAGGCCATGAAGTCATATCCTCATTTCGAGAAATAAGTTCACAACTCTAGCGCGATTACCAAGAGGAAAAGTTAGACCCCAGAGTAATAGAAATTAATATGGACTGGTGAACAAGATAATCTAAATATGAATTAGGGACTGAGTGAATTGATAATAGCAGCATCATGAGAATTTCAAATCACATTCCGGCAATAATAGGACGGACAACAGAAGAAGATTCATGAGAAATTCAGAGAATGGTCATTCAGGAAGACGCTTCCCTAAAGCAAGCAATGTTAGCAAAGTTAAGCTTAAGGGACTGTATATACCAGTTACATTAAGTGTCACCCTCGCGAGTAAGGGAATTTGTCATCCTTTGTACAGAAGGATTGCCGCAAGGCGAGTAAGGATCATTGATGTTGAGAAACGACGCCAAAGATGAAGAGGTAAAACATCTGTAGGTAGATCCTCGTGGCTTCAGCTCTTAGTACACCCTAAAAGGGGGGAATGTGGAGTGATGTGACATTAAGTCAGAATTAAGTGGTTCTAGTAACTATGAAATGGTAAAGGAAGAATGCGATAAATGAAAGAGGAATGAGATGGCACTTATCCAAATCTTACAGATACACTACGATTCAAGAATATTGTGCTGGCACGATGTAAACAAGAGGAAGTAAAGGTTCATGCCCGAGCTGTTATTAATAAATAAAGAGCCAGTGCGAGACGTAAGTTAAGACAAAGGAAATAACCCAAGAAAGATTACGAGGAATATTGATATAAGAATGGGCCAACGAGTAGTTAGTAATTAGTCAGGAAGATCCCAGTTATGACTAAACAGGAGGTTACAGACGAGTCATCAGATCGTGTAAGATAAACATAGTAGAACCCAACATGGAGAATTCAGCCTCAAAGAATATCATTTTAATACTTGAGATATATTCAAACAAGAGTCGGGGTAGTTAAAGGTACTGTATGAGTATTATGGGGATAAAAGAAAGTGCCACTGGGAAGGCGATCAAAATATCAGTTCAGAAGCAACCGTACAAGCACAAGGGCATGGAAGTAAGCAACTACGGATGATTATAGGCAAGTAAGGACATCAAAAAGGTCCGTAATAAGCTCACAGCTTTACGAGAGTCAAGGGTTCTCCCTAAGTACTACAACGAAAGACTAGCTGAGGAGATAAGAAAGAAGGCTTCAATCTAAGCACAACGACCTAAAGAGGAAATGGTCGTGTAACAACAATCTCGCAACAACATTGTAAGCATTCCAAAGGAAAATGGCCCCTACCGTGGCTAACGAACGGGAAGTAAGAATTAAAAGTAATATTCGAGATCATATGAGTTGTATGAAAACTCTGGCATGTGTGGCACTAAGATAAGCTAAGTATGGAAGGGGGTAGAAAGACCAGGAAAAGTAATAGATTACGTTGAAAGAAAGCTAAGATGGAACGAAAGAAATTATTCGATCAATGATCCAGAGTTTGTTACGTTATGAACGTACTTAAGGGTTCGGAGTTTTATACACACAGCATATACGGCCGTAGAAGATTCGGGTATACGTTAAAAGAAAGAATTGAGCCTAGATCATAAACGAAGGATTAAATTGTTAAAGGATTGTATCATGGATATTCCTCAGCCCCATGAAAGGCTAAACAGAATAACTAATACCATGAACCCCAGATCGGGAGATAACTTAAGCCGATATAAAGCCGATCAGAAGAAGGAGGAAACTAAAGAGTTACATCAACGAAGTAAATCAGGAATCCGATTATTGGACCCAGAAGTTATAGGAATCATGATTGAGAACATAGAAGAATCACCTTAATACTAGAGGTGCAAGAGAGATAGCACAACAACCATATTCTATAACGGCTCTATGATAAAGCCAGTTAGAAAAGTAACAACCTCATAAGAAGTCAGTACGAAGCTCCCACCGGATTGTGTGTGCACCAGAGGTGCAAGTATTATAATAGAGCTTCAAGTTATGGACGTGAATTATACCTATGTGGAAGGGAGGTTATGAAAGAAAGATAGAAGAATGTGAGGTGATATTTTAAAATAAGTAAGGTAAAGGTGAACAACGTACGAAATACACGAGTATAGAAGGACGAGAGTGGTCCATTCTTCAGGTAAAAGACTAGAAGGGCTGGGATTCAGTATCCAGGAATGATAGCAGCATCGTCAGTGGCATACCTTCCAGCCTATGGTTTCTAAGTACCAAAAGGTCTAATTAGAAAGTAAAAGAAGAGTTAGAGACGATGCGATGTCTCGCTTGATGTTCCAGGAAAGCATAAGGAAATCTATGGTGCAAGCAAGTTGAAGGAAAGTTTATAAATGGATATCTATAGGACGCAAGCTAAAGTATGGTAGAGCGACAAAGTTTAAGGAAACATGAGTAAGGATGAGGAAAGGCAAGTGAAAAGGTGACTAGAATTGATAAGTCTTTAGGATTAAGCCCATGAAAACAAGAAGAGCAAACGGTTTCTCTATGTTATACAAAGCTCACTATAGCCCTAATGAACTCAAAGGAGTCTAAGATTAATAGCATTTAGAAAGAATGAAATGCTGACCTCGTAATAAAATGAGGGTATAATTGTGACAGATAAAGGATGGTGTTTGGGCCTTCGTTTGAATAATGATTTTAAAAAAAAAAGGAGAAACGATTTCACTGGCGGCACGAAATTAGGATACTCCCATAAGGTGAATCACATTGAGATACTATGAAATACGATTATGGGAATCACTTCGAATATTCCTTGAGGTAACGTAAGCCCTAGGGACAAAGTATTACGTAAGAAGTTTCAAGTTATTAGTGGTATATTCTAGATCAATATTGAGGTGAATCAACAATGGATGGACAAAAGTCACAAAGTATGAGATGCGATTAGGCCGTCATTCTAAAGATGAGCAGTAATGAGGAAACATTAAAGGACCTAAATTTAAACATATGGAATAAGCAACGAGAGTAAGCTGAGATTTGGTAGCAGACCTCAGCAACGATAAATTAATGTAAGAGTTATGGCAGTAAATTCATGCGGATGGCTAAATGGACCTATGCGATGAGATATAGCAATATTCGTGAATTCAATAAAGTACCAAGCGAAGAACTTCAGTATACTCATATATACCCAAAGGGACATCTTATCAAGCTCTACATATGAAGCCTAGAGATTGGGCACACTTACAAGGTCAAAATCGTACATGCTGCATGATAAAAGGTAGCAACAGTTACGAGTTTGGAAGGATTCCGACTACAAGTTGTGGTGTGAGAAGGAGGCCTAAGGGGGGAATGCCCTGGACTTTGGAATTATTCACAGAACAGTCGCCTAGATGGCAAGGAAAGTTCTAAAGTATTCGGAAAATATAAGTATGAAATGATAAATGCATCAGTCAACATTCGAGGACGAATGTTCCAAAGGGGGGAATAATGTTATGCCCCGCAGTATTAAGTTACGACAGTGTTGCACCCAGTAGTATTACATACGGTGATGTCACGCTTCGCAGTATTAAGTTACGATGATGTTGCACCCTGAAGTATTGTACGTTAAATTTGTCGTAAGGTAATTGACATCAGTCCAAGTAAAAGATTATTTGGAGATTATAAGGATTATGCTATTTCACAAGCAATAAATAAGTGTTATGGAGGATAAAGGGGTACACGGATTAAAGAAAGTGAGTTTCGTTGATAGTGGCCAATTTGGAATAAAATTTGGGTCGAGGGATAATACCCGATAATTATGAACTAGTACCATGCAAGGTACCATATGACCACGGTAGTATAATGTGTAAAATATATATATATAAAGTATATTAAAAATAAGTTGAATTTTAAGTAATTTGGGATAATTTTTAAATTATGCGAGTAATTGATTAATTACCGGGTTACGGGACATTACTCGGTTAACTATTAAGTGGATAAAATTAACAAAATCACACCAAAAGGGACGTGGCAGCCCCCCTTTTAGTTTAAGGTGAGTCATTAATCACCTTTACACGTGTCACAAGGACTAATTTACAAAGTCTTATCAAGTAAAGACTTGTGAGCATTATCCAATAGAAATGGGTTAGCACTTCATTAAAGGATCAAACAACATTTACATTCTGACTTTGAACCAAAAACGTGAGAACCAGAAGACATTTCATTTCGTCCAAAAAAACTCTTAGCCAAAGAGTTCAAGTGAAATTTCAAAGTTCAACAATTGGATTAAATCCATTTCTGTCTTTGTTCAAAAACGTTGGAAGCAAAGCAGAACAAGTTCGTCCAAGTGTGAATTTCGTCCATATTTTACAGAAGCAGATTCCGTCAAATAATTCCTGGAACAGGTATGTTAAGGCTAAGTCCTTATTTCATTTTGCACGATCTTGTTATTACACGAGTTTGTTAATGAGCCATAAATAAAAATTCATATCCCGGAATTTACGTATATTTTGCTAGTCTCGCAAATTACGTATATTTTTCTAGTTTTGTAAGTTACAATATTCTCCTTATTGGGACTTCGTATTCAATTGAGTATTTCCTTCTTCCAGTCAAGAGAGCAGAAAGTTTATATATACAGTATTAAAGTATTGTCATTACCATCGAGCTATAATTGATGGGCAGACCCCTATTGGGCAACCTCTGATCAGATGGTAAGTTATATACCGAGCCTACTGTGGCCGAGCGCATATGAGCGAGCCCAGTTGGTCGAGATACAGAGCCTAGTATGGCTGAGCGCCTATGAGCGAGCCTACTGCGACAGAGCAGTTATATATATACCGAGCCTTATAGGGCCGGACAACTATTTTACTTACTATATTGAGAGAGTTGAGTCAGTATCGACAGGTAAGCATATCTTCAGATCATCTTTGAATTCCAATTACTTTCAGTTATTATATTATCAGTTCAGGTTCAGCTTTCAGTATATTGCCTTACATACTCGGTACATTATTTCGTACTGACGTCCCTTTTCTAGGGGCGCTGCATTTCATGCGTACAGGTTCAGACAGACGGACAGGTAGACCTCCTCATTAGGTGTTGCCCGAGTTCAGCTTGATCGGTAAGCTCCATACCCTTCGGAGTTGCCAGGTCTAGAGCTTTATGTATATCTTGTATATATATGTATATATATGTTATGAGTAGAATGTGGCCCTGTTCCGATCACAGTATATCCATCAGTAGAGGCTTGTAGACATATCCTGTCAGCTAGTGCAGTATGTTGGGCTTGTAGGCCTTTTATGTATATTTTGTTCGTTTGCCAGCTGTAGTAGTTATGACGGCCTTGTCGGCCCAGCATTATATTGATGTTTAGTTAGTATTTTCAATTGTCTGGCAATGTGGCACATGGCCAAAGTGTGACGTTAGATTTGTTCAGAGTCCCTTCGTTGCAAGTTGGTACGCAAGGATAGGTGAGGCACCGGGTGCCGGTCTCGCCCCCCCCCCCTCCCCCAGGTTCGGGGCGTGACAAGGAGCTTGAGCAGTAGGGGCTGTGCTCCCCCACCCGCCTGAGATATAGCTGGGTCTGCTGGAAATAAACCAGCCTGAGTCATGGTATCCATGAATCGCAACATACGGCCCATGACCTCCTGGAAACCTTGTGTTGTCATAAAGTCCACCAGGGTAGGCTCAGCTGCAGGCACCTCGCCCTGCTCCTCAATGATAGGATCCCCCGCATGATCCGCCGGTGGTGCAACTGGGACAGCTTTGGGGCGCCCTCGTCCCCTACCTCGGGCCGGTGCCCTCCCCCGGCCTCTACCTCTAGCAATGGGGGGGGAGGGGGGGGGGAGCAACTCCTCCCGAGTCTGGAACGTCTGTGCGCGTCCTCACCATCTGTGAGAGAATAGAAAAAGGAAATTTAGTATACCATCAACTGCACGATAGAAGATGAATAAAGAGTAGTTTCCTAACACTCTATAACCTCTCGAAGATAAATACAGACGTCTCCGTACCGATCCGCAAGACTCTATTAGGTTTGCCCATGACTTGTGAGACCTACGTGAATCTAGTGCTCTGATAACATGTAGTCACGACCCAAATTCCACTTTAGGTCGTGATGGCGCCCAAATTAGGTCGTGATGGCGCCCAACACCGTGGTTAGGCAAGCCAATCCTAACAACTAGCAAGTTTTCAATTATTGTATTAAACATTCCCAATATTTCCCGTAACTTATATTTAAAACAGACGATAATTGACAATTCCATAACAATATAAATACAACCAAAAAATGATAGTCTACTAATGTGTGTGCCAGGAACTGTTTGTCATGACCCAAAATCCACTAAGGATCGTGATGGCGCCGGACACCACTGCCAGGCAAGCCAACCAACATACTTAATTAAATTCTCATTTTAATACTCTTGAAAACTATGATTTTCCTTCAAGTTCACCAGTAAAAGATAATTGTTTCAAATCAAATTGAATGTTAAGTAGTTAATACAAAATACTTCATAATCCTCCCAGAACCCTGTGTCACAAGTGCATGAGCAATTTCTAAGAAATCGAATAAAGTACAATAACTGTCCGGAACACAAATTGGACAGAAAGTAAATACAATGCTGAGAGAGACTATACTAGGTGCGGGTCGCCTCGAGAAATACAGCTCACCTAGTCTCCGTATCACCCATGTTGCTACGCCCAGTAGGCCACTATAAATACCTGTACTTGTACAACAAAATGCACAGCAAGTGTAGTATGAGTACGAATACAACGTGTACTCAGTAAGTATCCCGCCTAATCTCGAAGAAGTAGAGATGAGATGGCACCTTCGACAGTTACTAATGGTCCAATATAATAATATTAATGCGATAAATCACGGCTTTATTAAGAACGACAGTAAATTCAAATGAGTCACGAAACAGGTAAAAGCTCCTTTTTATTAAAAGTCTCCGGATTTATAATCCATTAATTAACAATTATCTCAAGTCGGGGAGAGCAGATATCAATATCAGTAAACTTCAAGGCAGGCAATCCAAGCATGCGCAACCCATGCCGAGGTCGTACGGCCCGATCCAACATAAATGTAAAATGTGCACTGCCAAGGGTCGAACGGCGCGAACCATAGATGCATCTATTACCCCGCTCGCGAATCATACATGCGACGCGGTCAAATTTAACAAAACAATTACCCTGCTCGCGAATCATACATGCGACGCAGGTACACATAGAAATACATGCTCAAACAGCAAATTAAGAATTTATCGGGGAACATTTATCCAAATAAAGGCCAATTCTCTTTTAATGATTTAAGAAAATGTAGTTTAATCCTCTTAGAAATTCATTTACCAATTCGATAGGATTTAAGAAATTCAATTGTCAATAAGATCACAGATCTTCCAAGTATAGCATGCTTTTTGGGTCCTAGACTACCCGGACTTACACATATTAGTAGCTACGCACGGACTCTCGTCACCTCGTACGCACGTAGTCCCCACAAATAGGAGCACATAACTAAAATTTTACCTATGGGGACAATTCCCTCTTACAAAGTTAGAAAGGAGACTCACCTCGCTCCGAAGATCCATAACCGGCATTCAACGCCCTTCCGAAGACTCGAATCGATGCTAAATGCTCCAAAGCTAGCCAATAATTATGCAAATCCATTAATATATGCTCAATTACTCATTACAATCCAATTTATAACAATTCCTAACCCCGATCGAAAAGTTGACAAAAACGCCCTCGGGCCCACGTGCCCAGATTCCGAAATTTTTCGAAGAACAAGTTTTACCCATAACCCTGCGAACTCAAATATATAGTTTACTCTCAATTTCATACCCAAAACCGTGCTCAAATTCCAAGAATATAAATTTCTAGGTCTTCCCACCAAAACCCCAAATTTCTACCAATTTCATGCTCAAATTCGTACATAATCAATGTATTTAACTCAAGATAGCTGGGGATAGCTTACCTTATCATTGATGATGAAAACCCCCCTCTTGAAACCCTCCAAGAATCGCCCAAGCCAAGAGAAAAATGAGAGAAAATGGCCAAATCCCGATTTTTAAAACACTCACTGCTTCCAGTCCTTTCGCACCTGCGGTCTATTGACCGCTTCTGCGGTCCCGCAGGTGCGGACCATTTGCCGCTTCTGCGGTCTTCCCCCAAGCCTTCAACCTCCGCATCAGCGCTTCTCCTTCCGCAGGTGTGGTCCCGCATCTGTGGCAAAATGACCACATCTGCGGTCCCAACCTAGCCGTCCATTTCCGCTTCTGCGGCACGAAGGCCGCTTCTGCGGCTCTGCACCTGCGGCCCAAGTCTCGTAGGTGCGGTTATACCAGCAACCAACAACTTCAGCCTTTTCCAAAATTCCATTATTGATCCGTTAACCACCCGGAATCCACCCGAGGCCCTCGGGACCCCAACCAATAATATCAACGGGTCCCAAAACACATTACGGACTTGCTCGAGGCCTCAAATCATATCAAACAACGCTAAAACCACAAATCGACCCCCAATCCAAGCTTTATGAACTTTAGAATTTCAAACTTCTACTTTCGATGTTTAAACCTATCAAATCACGTCCGATTGACTTCAAATTTTGCACACAAGTCATATTTGACATTACGGACCTACTCTAACTTTCGAAATCGGATTCCGACCTTGATACCAAAAAGTAAACCTCCGGTCAAACTTCTCAAAAACCTTCAAATTTCTATCCTTAGCTAAATGGCTCCAAAATGCTCCACGGACATCCGAATTCACTTGCGATCGCGCTCCCAACTCCAAAATCACCATACGGAGCTACTCCCAGACTCGGAATCCCAAACGGACATCGATAACACTGAAATGCACTTCAACCCAAACTTATGAAATTTCTTCCAAAATGCTAACTTCCCCAATAGGCGCCAAAACGCTCCCAGGTCACCCAAATCCCGATTCGGGCATACACCCAAGTCCAAAATTATCATCCGAACCTACTAGAACCTTCAGATCCCGATTCCGAGGTTGTTTACTATGAATTCCATTCCTAGTCAATTCTCTCAACTTAAAGCTTCCGAAATGAGAATTTCCTCTCCAAGTTAACTCCGAACTTCCCAAAATTTAATTCCGACCACGCGTACAAGTCAAAATGCCTGAATTGAAGCTGCTCATGGCCTCAAACTGTTGAATAGCACGCTAGAGCTCAAACGACCGGCCGGGTCGTTACACTGTGTCACAAGTACTAGGGCAACTAGTAGAATGTACAAAAGAATACCACTATCCTACTGCCTGAAATAGAATAGATAGTACATAATAAAACAAAAAGAAGAGAAACTCCGGTATGCTGCTGAACGGCTCAAAAGGGGCAGCTCATCGTGAGATCTCGGTCAAGTATCAGAAACGCGCGCCGGACGGGTAGCTAGATGCACCTGCCTCAGATCCTGTACATTTAAGTACAGAAGCGTAGTATGAGTACATAAACAATATGTACCCAGTAAGTATCCAGTCTAACCTCGAAGAAGTAGTGACGAGGGGTCGACTTGAAACGTACTAGGGTCAATAATAACATACTTTAAGTGTTACGCTAAGCATGGATGTCATAAATAAATAACAGTTGATAACAGGAAGTGACAAGCTTTTTCATAAATAACATTTCAGTTAAAAATCTATATTACAAGGTATTTTAGACAGTTCAAATCACATAAAGTATCAGGCAAGTAGCATGCGAAAATAATGCCGAGGTCGTACAGCCCGATCCAATATAAAATAAAATGTGCACTGCCGGAGGGTCGAACGCCGCGAACCATAGATACATCTATTACCTCGCTCGCGAATCATACATGCAACGCGGTAAATCACAGTTAAACACATCAAACAATTAATCAATAGTTTTATCAGAACGCAATTATCCAAAGTAATGTCAAGTTAATCTTTAACGGTCAAGAAAATGATGTTTGACTTCCTAGAAATCCATTTGCCAAGTTCAATATGATTTACAAATTTTGAGTTCACAATAGAGTTACAAATACAACAAGTAAAGCTTGCTTTGGTTCCTAGACTACCCAGACTTAAACATAATAGTAGCTACGCACGGACTCTCGTCACCTCGTGCGTACGTAGCCCCCGCAATTAGTGGCAAATATTCAATTATTTCTCTTGTGAGGATAATTCCCTCTTACAAGGTTAGAAAGGAGACTCACCTTGCTCCAAGGTGTCGACGCCCCCTTTTTCCTCGCGGAATCGGGTTCACGACATTCGGGAAGACAACTCTTATCCCGTTTGGGAATTGGGTTTTTGGAGTTTGGAGAGTCGCCACCTAATGATTATAGTGCATTAGGACACTTTTAGAAGAATTAAAGATGTAGACTAGAGTTTTGGGTAAGGGCTTGAAATTATCTCGAGGGGAAGGTGTTAGGCACCCCTCAAGATCCACTAGTGTGGTTCCCGGCCATGCTACAATTGTGACTTTAAGTGCAAATGCGAATAAACTAACAAGTATAACGGGAAGCACAAAAAGGTTAAAAGAAATGCTGAAATTCAGAAAGGGAGCAGTTTAGTTGTAAAAGAAATGTGCAAGTACAGGGAAGAAGTCAAGCAATTAGTGCAAGCAAACCAAAAATCGTGTGAGAAACAGAAGTTGAAAGTGCAACCGCTTTTAAAGTTCTAAAAAAAATTGTTAAACTAATAAAAGGAGAGGGGAGTCCTAGGTTTATACATTACGTGGATCATTCACACAACACTGGTACCCAATTGTACACATAGTGTTATCGTGTAATCATCATCTCCATGTCTACCCTTCCCACCCCGTTAAGGTATTAAAGCGCGGAACGGTATCGTTTACTTATCGCATGCTACTACCCGTCCCAATCCTATCAGTTCCGGGATATTAGGACTTCTAATCCTAAAAGGAAAGACAGGGATGGAGGCCTTTGTGGAGTTTAAAGGATAAAATTCTAGCTCGACATTCAAAAAGGGGAACAAATAAAGGAAAGAATAAACAAGCAAATAAGGCTCAAATAAACCCCAGAAATCAAATAATCATATAGTTTAGCATGCCTTGACAAATACTGATTTGGTCTTAGATTAAAATTAAGCAGTGAGCGGACAGGTTCAACACATATATTTGGACAAAAAGTCTGCATTAGGCAACTCGGATATAGTTGTCAGAGATTAAGGCACTGAATTAGCCGCGAGTTCATTTAAGAAAGTACTGATTTTAGAAGATGATCATGCAGAAGAGTCTTGAAGAAAAAGGGTATGCTGCAGACGTTTAGAAACTAGTTCAAAAGGGAAAACAAACTGCCTAATTGTGGTTAAACACAAAAAAAGGAAAAGTTTTGAAAATTCCAGAAGGGACAGAGTTATCTAAAGAAAAGAGTGAGTTGCGGAACTGATATAAAATGACGAGTTCAAAAGACAGGAACTGAGTTGGAAAACACGTTTAGGCAGAATATTAGAAAGAAGGAGTTTCAGAAAAGATATGCCAGTTAAAGAAATAGATTTTAGGGAAAAGTATACACTGATTTGAAACAAATTTTATTAGAGACTACGTTTTGGAAAAACATGTACTGACTTAGGCGTATAAGAAACGGCTAATCAATTGCTACTGCTGTTAGACAAGCTAAGCGAGCTTGGTTCAAAAGAAGCTCCTATGGACATGATATCTACAAGTTATTGATTACCGAACTCGTTAATAAACTTGTGGACGGATGCTTGTTTATTAAACCTAAAGTTTTCCTAATGTCATGCGTATGCACATCCTATAGGCATGACACCTATAAATTTGCAGAAAATTAACTCCTATAGGCAGGATTTCTATATGCATAATTGCAGAAAGTGAGTGTTAAGTCCAATAGACATGCTTTCTATGTGATTAAAACGGTCCTATAGGCATGATCTCTAGATGGTTAAATAATAAAGTCCTAAGATCATGATTTCTACCCTTTTGATGCAAGAAAGTAAAGACCCCTCCCACATCGCTATACTATACTCCCCGAGTTTATACAAGTTATTACAGAATGTGAAAAAAATACGTCAGAGGCTAACAGCTAGATCCGAGCAGCCTAATTCAACCTTAATGTCTAATAATATGCGATTGACCCACTCCCGGGATCTAGATTTCCAAAGCCTTCTCTTTACCCAGGGTGTTTCAAAGTTCCAAGGAATCTCAGGGATTTCCGGCATTGCTTACACCCAAGATACCATTAGAATAGAAACAGTGCACTGTGGAAGAGCCAGCTCTCAGGCATCCAAGTTCAGAGGGAGCTCAGGGGGTCCCAAAGCATGGCTTGCAAGAGAGGGGCAGAACTTAATAGCTAAGAGTAAGTGCAAAGTGAAAGGGGGATTGGGGATCCATGACAGGTTATGGTCATACCTAGACACAAAGTAGGTTGGCACACCCCTGATCACCTGCTTGGTCAAACACATTAAGAGCAGACCCTTGAAGGTCAGACCAGAGTCTGGACAGTGATTAGGACACTGCCAGACCCAAGTCTAAAGCTCAAAAACACATAAAGGGGGAAAGGAAATGGGAACTGATTGAGTTTGGGATTCAAAGAATCCAATCCAGAATCATGGAAAACAATATTAGAGTGTTGTCATGCCCTGAACCATAACTCACATATAAAGGGGTATGAGGGTTTGGGATTCATAAAGTATCAAATTCATGACAAGCAACTGACAGGATGCATACATAATTTAAATACTGAATTACAAAGGAAAGGGGGAACATGTTACAATATGCTAGAAACAAATGTCAACTAAAAGAATTGGACAGAAGTGGGCAGAAGTAAACACATTGTGGTGGAGACATGTAAACTAACTGAGACATACCAGTAGAGAAGCAAAAGAGTGCAGGAGAAAGTAGAGTAAACAAAGTCCACAGCAGCACAAGTAAAAGAGAGAGAGTTTTTAAGTAAGAGTGACTTGTGAACTCAGATTGCGTTCTGTGTTTGTGTGTGTTCAAAGAGAAGGGAGGAGAGTATTTATAGTTTGAAATCAGGCAGGGAACAAGGTAAGAAAATAACCATGTATCAATTAGAATCAATCAGTAGCGGAAAATCCCTTTAATTGAGGAATTCAAATTTGAACGGTAAAGGGCAAGAGTTCTTTTAAGGAAGGAGATCAAGTAAACATATTGTGCATAGCATACAAATAAGGGGTAAATACATAGGGGTTTTAATTAAGGAAAAACAATTTTAAAATACACGGTCAAGTAAATAAGGCAAGGACAAAGTAAATCAATTGGTACGTAGTAAATCAGGGAATCGGGGATTCAAAATTGCCCCTGAACCAAGTCAGAAATAGGGGAATCGAAAGGTTAAAAAGAGTTTTCAAATAAAATAAGGAAAGAATCAATCATGCTTACACAAAGAAGTCTGAAATAAGTCCCGAATCTATGATTATTTTAGAGGGACATTCAGCGTGTATAAAGAGCGCACAAACATTAGGCATGCGAGGTTAAACCAATTTAGAGATGAAAACCAGACAAAACACATAGCAGATAACCTTAGAAGAAACATTCAGAAACCTCAAAAGAAACCAAGATTCCTGACATGCAAGTTCTAGAATGTCATAAAAGGTCACAGAGATATGCAGACATGCACAAACAGAAACAAGAGAAAACCACGAGCGTTAAGACAAAGGTAGGAAAGAACATGATCAGCGGAACTTTAGAAATAAAATTAAAGCATGAGCCTGAACATATAGCAAAAAGTAAGTCAACAACCTAGGCTAGCATGTGAACACAGAATGTAAAAGAATCTCTGTAGAAATCCGGTAAGAAACAAGAGAACAACCTCGAACATAATAGGAAATAAAACAACGAGCATAAACACACACAAGGGAGAGTAAAAGAATCAGAAAACATTTTAGGAGCCATTTTCAGAAAACCCTAAAATTGATTTGAACAGTCTTGAAAAAGGAAATTTGGGGAAAAACTCTAAAATGTTACCAACAGCATAGATCTAGCACAGATCTAAAAGAATAAACGAAAAGGAACCTCGAATAGGCTAGGGCTTCTGAGAACCCTAAAGGACGAGAAAGGCTTGGAAGTCACGAGAACGGATCTGAGTTGATAAGGTCGAACCCAGGCTCAAGAGTCCAAGATACGCCGGAGCAAGGCCGGAAACGGCCAAAGAATCTCGAATCGACCAAGGTCTGGATGAAGACCCTTGAGGTCTAGCCTCGAATCTTCAGTGAGCAGGCCTGTGGGAGCAGTAGGTGGTGAGTAGAGGTCGTCCATGGTTAGATTAGCCATGGATTCCGGTGATTTGAGGTCGAAGAGGGGGTAGGCGGCTATTAAGGTTTAAGGTGGGTGAGAGCGTTTGAGAGAGACAAGGGATTAGAGGCGGCGGTCTTTGAGAAAATGGGGAGGGTTTGGGGGGGGGGGGTCGTTTAGAATTAAAAATGGTAAGGGGGAGCCTGGGCCGTTGATCAAAATGATCAACGGCTCAGATTAAAAGGGACACGGGCCGGTTCGGGTGATTGGGTGTTGGGTCGGGTGGATTAGGAAATTGGTTTAGGGAATTGGGTTCAATTTGGGGCTGAGATTGGGGCCCAATTCCGGTTAAAGCAAAAAGGGCTAGCTTTTAAATAGCCACTTTTCCCTTGTTTAATTTATAAAAAATAGAAAAATAATTTCTGGAAGTAAATCAAACGTGCTAAAATGATTAATAATACATAATTATTTAAAAATACTGGGGCCAATTTTATAAATATAATTATAATTAAATCTTAAAAGGGGCTAATATTGCAATTATGTGCAATTTAATTTTAAAAAATACTAAATAAGTTTGTAAAAAAATATGCAAAAATCATGTTAGCCATATTTTGGTGTAAATATGAGAATAAAAAATAGGTTGTCCACCAAAATGATAACTTTGGGAATAATTATTGGATTTTATGGTATAAAAATAGGCAATAAATTGGTTTTTAAAAATCATTAAAAATTTAGTAAAGTACCAAAACTCTTGTGTGTGCTCATATATGCACATATATGTTATTTTGAAAGTATTTTGGGTATAAAAAATATTTAGGGAAAAATTGGGTATCAACACAAGGCTTACTTCCAATAGCAAGAATGCGCTCAAATCCTCAATTTGGAGCCGAACGATCCAAAACTAATCAAACGGGGTGAGAACTAATCAATACACACTCGAGAGTTAATATTCTAACTATTAAAGTAATTTCCCAACCCTAAATACAAGTTACCTAAAATCCATCCCCGGGCCCACGTGTCCGGATTTCGGAAATTCTCGGGGGAAGTTGTTACCCATAACCTAAGGATTAAGAATATATGATTTTTACTTCATTCCATAATAAATTTCGTGGTTAAATCTTGTTTTTATCAAAACCCTAGGTTTTACTCTAAACCTACAATTTTCACTAATTTACAAGGTGTAATCTACCCTTGAACTATGTATACTCACATTATGTAGAAATAACTTACCTTACAATGCTAGGCCGAAATCCCCTCTTTGGAAGCTCCCAAATCGCCCAACAATTGAATGAAATGTGTTAAAAATGACACATTTCCTGTATTAAATGAAGGCACTGCCTTCTGCGATTTCCGCACTAGCGGTTAGGGGACCGCATCTGCGGTCTCGCTTCTGCGAGGAAGTGTCCGCATCTGCGGATTTTGCGTGGGTTTACTAGAGGCCGCATCTACGGTCGGGGACCGCTTCTGCGGAAAAGGAGCCGCGTCTGCGGTTCCTGGGCTCCTCCCCTGGGGCCGCATCTGCGAAGGCTGGACCGCTCCTGCGATCTCGCACCTGCGGCTGGCCCACCGTAGGTGCGGTTATGACAGCAACCTGTAGCTTCAGCTCTTTCCTATTTTTCTAACTCATCTCGAGCCTCGTCCGATTGACGCTCGGGGCCCCCGGGGCCTCGCCCGAACATACTGACAAGCCCGAACATACTAACAAGTTTGAAATCATAAAACGGACTCGCTCGAACCCTCGGAACGCCCGTAACAACGCTAAATCTTAGAATCACCCCCTAAAACCAATTGAATAAAAATTATGAACTTCAAGTTCTTCAATGCGACGAAACACACTTATACTACTCGGATTGACACCAAATTTTGCGTGCAAGTCTTAAATGGCAATACGGAATTATTTTCAATCACGGAATTCCGTTCGGACCTCGATAACACAAAAACCCGCTCCAAACCAAATTTCAAGAACTTCAAAATTCTTAAAGAACCAACTTTCACTACTAGGCGCCAAAACACTCCCTGGTCATTCAAAACCCGGTCCGGGCATACGCCCAAGTCCGAAATCATCATACGAACCTGTTGGAACCTTCAAATCCGAATTCTGAAGTCGTTTACTCCAAATGTTGACCGAAGTCAAACTTGGCCTTTTAAGCCAATCTTAAGGAACCAAGTGTTCCGATTTCAACCCCCGAACCAACCATCCCCACAAGTCATAAATCAGTAAAAGGAAGTACGAAAAGTCTTATTTAGGGGAACGGGGTTCTAGAAAGCAAAATGACCAGTCGGGTCGTTACATAATATAAATAGATATGTAATTTTTAATCTTGCATAAATATTTATTTTATTTTTAAACTATTGTTCTAAATTCTTAAATTATTTCAATAAGTCAATAATTTTTTTAGGTATTGCATATTTATTTTATTTTATTTTAAAACTAATTATTAGTATAAATATATCTGTCAAAAATTTATTCTTCTTTTTTTTTTTGATTTATCTATTAGATTTCAGTTACGTGGCCTTATCCATAATATGCCATTTCTTAGTAATCTACCAATGTGAAGTTCGGTATTACGATTATTTATTTTAACTTTCTTAAGTCTGGTATGTAATAGCCTATCATAAGACATGAAAGCTGAAAATGAAAAACAAAACAAACCAAAAAAAAAAAAAAGAGGGAGCTAGAAAATTTACGTTAAATTTAGGATAGAGTTGATATTAATTAATTCCATTAATAATGTTTTTTTCCTAAGTATTAATTATTAATTTTATCCTAAAATTGCAAAAATTTCCTAAATAATTCAAAAATATTATTGCAATTTTTATTAGTTTTGTCCCAATTTTGCTATGTGTCTTGCTCTTAATATGTTACTCGGCTTAACCACATTGTAAATTACTATTCTCTTATTAAAATAAAATTTTAGAATATAAATATAGATAAATAATGACGTTACATATATATCATAACAGTCAAACCAAATATTTTGTTATTAAATAAACACCTAAATTAAAGGGGTAATATCACATAAATTAAACCTTCAGTTGGAACTGTATCATGAAGGAAAATCAGTCTAAATTCACTCCTTTCGTTTATCACTTCGACCAAAATTAAAAGGAGAATATTCCTTAAATATAACTTTTATCATAGAAACATTTCTTGAAAAATTTAGATTAGATTGTGTCATAATCTTGTTAATCCATATAATGTTTTGTCATAAAATCTATTTAAATTTTGTTTTAAAAGTGCTAAGTGGATTTTCCTCAATACGCCACTTGGCATAACCTCATGATTCACTACCCTCCGTTTAATATAATATAGACTAGTATTAGAACCCGTGCGATGCGCGAACACAAATCATGTCGGATTGTGATTTGGATTATTTGAATTATGTATCAATAACTTTAAAATATAAACATTCCAGATAAAATTTATATATAATCATTAGATAGTAATAAAGAAGCAACACAAGAAACCATTTTGCAAATCTCATAGTGGATAACCTGTTTTCTTTTTATATTTATATAATCCAATAGGTTAATTTAGTACTTGAATTTCGTTTTGTTATCAATATTAAAAAATACTGTGTGATGACCCAAAAGGTCATCACTTATTTTAAAAGTCAATTCTGTGTTCCGAGGCCTTGAAAACCTCCTTTTGTCTCACCTTGATTTGTGTGTGCAGTCCGAGCGTATATCCGGAACGCTTTTATGTGAAAATTTGAGGAAAATGCTAATTTTGCCTTTAAAATTAAATTTAAGTTGACTTCGGTCAATATTTTGGGTAAACGGATCCGGACCCACGATTTGACGGTCCCGGAGGGTCCATAGAAAAATATGGGGCTTGGGTGTATGCCCGAAATTGAATTTCGAGCTCCCAAGCCCGAGAAATGAATTTTGAAGAAAATTATTTAATTGAAATTATAAGAGTTTTTGAAAATTTAAAGATGTTTGAATTTGATGGTATCGGGCCCGTATTTTGGTTCCGGAGCCCGGTACAGATCTAATATGGTATTTAAGTTGTGCCTGTAAAATTTGGTAAGAAACGGAATTCATATGACGTGAATTGGACCCTCGGTTGAAAAATTTGAACTTTAAGAGTTCTTGAGATTTTTCTTTGATTTTGATGCTAAACTTGAAGTTCTAGGTGTTATTTTGGCGATTTGATCGCACGAGTAAGTCCGTATAATGTTTTAGGGTTGGTATGCATGTTTGGCTTGGAGCCCCGAGGTCTCGGGTGAGTTTCGGATGGGGTTCCAGATGTTTGAGACTTAGAATATCTGCTGTCATAGCTGTTACTGGTGCTCAGATATTTTGTTCATCGCGTTCACGTCTCCCCAGTCGTAAACGCGTAGAGTTAAATAGTTGGGGGTCGTTTTGTTCTATGCGATCGCACCCTCCCCTCCGCGAACGCGAAGTGTAATTGGGCCTGGGGGAGGAGAGCCCTGTACTCTATGCGAACGCGGCCTTGCAACTGCGAACGCGAAGGCCTCAGGAGCTAAAGCTCCGTGAACGCGAGCCATTCAGTGTGCACGCGAAGGCCATTTGGGCCTGACCCATCGCAAACGCAGCAAGACCATCGCGAACGCGATGAAGGCCTGCCCAGTTATAAAAAAACAGTTTTAAAAACGGGCAGAACCCATTCCTTCATATTTTTTGAACTACCAAGACCTAGAGGCAATTTTCTTCACACAAATTCATCCCCAAAGTATTAGTAAACAATTCTAAACTCTACTGTTTCAATTACCCAATATTTTTCATCACTTTTAAATCAAAAATCAAGAATTTTCAGGGTAGAAAATGAGGAATTTGGGTAGAGTTAGGGCTTTTTGAATAATTAGAATTTAGACCTCGTTTTGGGGTCGGATTTCGAAACTAATTGCACATTCGTGCTCGTGGGTGAATGGGTGATCAGGTTTTGGTACGAACCTCGAGTTTTGACCAAGCGGGCCCGGGGTCGATTTTTGATTTATCCGGGAAAATGATAGAAAACCTATAATTTAGCATTGGAGTTGAATTCTTTAGCATTTATTAATGTTAATAAGTTAATATTGACTAGATACAATTGATTTGGAAGTGGAATCAAAAGGAAAAGCGGTGTTTGAGGCTTGAGTTTGGCCGTGGAAGTTTGAGGTAAGTGTTTGGTCTAACCATAGCTTGAGGGAATATGTGTTATGCCTTATTTGCTATGTGCTAGTGTAGTGTACGACATATAGGTGTGGTGACGAGTATCTATACGTTGGTGTCAAGCATGCCCGTGAGTCTTAAATTGTGATCGTTGTGTTCCTTAATAATTAGTACAAATGCCTAAATTATTGATTATCCATGTTGAGAAAGGCTTATGAGTATCTTCTTGGTATTTGGTTATTGTTGAGCATTGGCTCCAGTTGAGGTTCATTTGTAAAGTTAATTGTTGGTACAAGTTTGGTTATAGCTGATTCCCTTGCCGGGACGTATTTATTGTTGATTCCCTTGCCGGGACGTATTTATTTCTTATTATTGATTCCCTTGCCGGGACGTATTTAATTCTTATTGTTGATTCCCTTGCCGGGATGTTGTTGCTGCCATTGTTTCAGTGAGGAAAGAGTGATAAAGCACGAAGGGTGATGCCGTACACATTCATACTTATGCATATGGTGAGGAAAGAGTGATAAAGCACGAAGGGTGATGCCGTGTACATTTACATTGATATTGATGCATATGGTGAGGAAGAGAGATAAGCACGAAGGGTGATACCGTGCACATTTCTAATATTTAAATGGTGAGGAAGAGAGATAAAGCACGAACGTGATGCTGTGCACATTTTCATTATTGATTGCATGGTGAGAATTGAGAGTAAAAGCACGAAGGGTGATGTCGTGCACTTATTGCCAGTTTGTTGTGATTTCTTATTGTTATCAGCTCAAGGGCCTTAATTGTTTCATTCCGTTATTACTGTGATTCTTTATATTGGTATTTTCCCCATAGCGTGTTACCCCTCCCTGTTACTTTTGAATTGCTTCTATTACTGTTATTCTGCTAGATACTGTTTAACTGCAGGTTATGTTGTTTGTTGTGTCCTAGGGGCCGAGGCAGGGGCAGAGCTCAGCCCAGAGTAGCAGCACCAGCGGCGGAGCCTCAGGTAGAGATTGATGATGAGGTTCCAGCCCAGACAGTTCCAGCGGGCCCAGCTCAGGTCCTAGAGGGGTTCATCGCTACCCCGGTACTCCAGGATGCTCTGGTCCGTCTAGTGGGCCTTATGGAGAGTGTCACCCAGGCAGGCTTACTTCCTGTAGCACCAGCCGTCTCGCAGGCTAGGGGAGGAGCACAGACTCCCGCTACCCGCACTCCGGAGCAGATGGCTCCCCAGTTTCAGACTCCAGCAGTTCAGCCAGTTGGAGCAGTTCAGCTGGGTGTAGTAGTTCAAACCGGTGATGGAGCAGCTATGTCTGCCGATGCTTTGTGGAGATTGGACATGTTCACCAAGCTGTTCACTACTACTTATGGTGGTACATCTTCAGAGGATCCCCAGGATTATTTACACAACTGTCATGAGGTTCTTCGGAACATGGGGATAGTGGAGAGCAATAGGGTCAACTTTGCTGCCTTCCGTCTGTCTGGTTCCGTCAAGAAATGGTGGAGAGATTATTGTTTGGCCAGACCAGCTGGATCACCAGCTCTCACTTGGGACCAGTTCTCGCAGCTATTTCTCGATAAATTTCTTCCCGTCACTCAGAGAGAGGAGTACCGCAGGCGGTTCGAGCATCTCTAGCAGGGTTTTATGACTGTCACCCAGTACGAGACGAGGTTTATTGATTTGGCTCGTCATGCTCTTCTGATACTTCCCACCGAGAGAGAGAGGGTGATGAGGTTTATTGAGGGACTCGCTCAGCCTATTAGACTGCAAATGGCTAAGGAGACAGGTAGCGAGATTTCTTTCCAAGATGCGGCCAATGTGGCCAGGCGGGTTGAGATGGTTTTAGCTTAAGGGAGTGGTCAGGGGTCTGATAAGAGGCCTCGTCATTCTAGCAGATTCAGTGGTGCCTCGTCTGGAGGCAGGGATTCTTTTGGTAGAGGCCATGCTCCTAGGCCATTTCAGTAAGCACTTCAGGCTTCTCACGGTGCTCCAGGTGGCCGTGGTTCTCATATGCAGTATTCTGAGCAGTTTCTCTACAGTGCACCACCAACTCCTATTAGTGCACCTCCGCTCCAGAGTTTTCAGGGTGGTTATCCAGGCCGTCAAGGTCAGTTTCATGGTCAGCAGTCTCAGCAGCCGAAGTCTTGCTATACTTGCGGCGATACGAGGCACATTGCTAGGTTTTTCCCTCGAGCCTCGAGCAGTTCTCAGAAATAGGATTCTCGTGCTATGGTTCCATCACCGGGTGTCCCACCGCCGGCTCAGCCAGCTAGAGGCAGGGGTAGAGGTGTTAGAGGTGGAGGTCAGGCCGCTAGAGGTGGAGGCCAGGCAGCTAGAGGTGGAGGCTAGCCAGCAGGAGGCCATCCTAGGGATGCAGTTCAGAGTGGTGGGGCCCAGCCCCAATGTTATGCTATTCCAGCCAGACCTGAGGCTGAGGCCTCCGATGCAGTTATCACAGGTGCGGTTTTAGTGTGCAGTAGAGATGCTTCAGTTCTATTTGATCCAGGGTCCACATATTCTTATGTATCATCTTATTTTGCCCCTTATCTGGTTGTGCCTCGTGATTCTTTGAGTGCTCTTGTATATGTGTCTACACCGGTGGGTGATCCTATTGTGGTAGATCATGTTTATCGTGCTTGCGTGGTCGTTATTAGGGGTCTTAATACCCATGTAGATCTCCTACTTCTCGATATGGTGGACTTCGATGTCATTTTGGGGATGGATTCGCTATCCCCTTATCATGCTATATTGGATTGTCATGCCAAGACCGTGACCTTAGCATTGTCGGGGTTGCCTCGTTTGGAGTGGAGAGGGACTCCTGGTCATTCTACCAGTAGGGTTATCTCATATATGAAGGCTCGGTGTATGGTTGATAAGGGATGTTTGGCCTATTTGGCGTATGTTCGTGAGTTTCCAGAGGTATTTCCTTCAGACCTGCCGGGGATACCACCCGATAGGGACATTGACTTTTGCATTGATTTGGCTCCGGGCACTCAGCCCATTTCTATTCCGCCATATCGTATGGCCCCGCCAGAGTTGAAAGAATTAAAAGAACAGTTGCAGGACTGGCTGGATAAAGGATTTATTAGACCGAGTGTCTCGCCTTGGGATGCGCCGGTGTTGTTCGTTAAGAAGAAGGATGGGTCGATGAGGATGTGCATAGATTATCGGCCGTTGAACAAAGTCACCATCAAGAACAAGTATCCATTGCCGAGAATTGATGATTTTTTTTATCAGCTTCAGGTGCCAAGGTATTTTCTAAGATTGATTTGAGATCTGGCTACTATCAGTTGAGGATTAGGGCATCCGATGTCCCTAAGAGAGCTTTTCGCACTCGGTACGGGCATTATGAGTTCTTAGTGATGTCATTCGGGTTGACAAATGCCCTAGCAGCTTTCATGGACTTGATGAACTGAGTGTTCAAGCCTTATTTGGATTCATTCGTGATTGTCTTCATTGATGATATTTTGATCTATTCCCGCAGCCGGGAGGAGCATGAGCAGCATCTTCAAGTCGTTCTTCAGACTCTGAGGGACACTCAGTTGTATGCCAAGTTTTCGAAGTGCGAGTTTTGGTTAAGTTTAGTTGCATTCTTGGGCCACATCGTATCAGCCGAGGGTATTCAGGTGGATACGAAGAAGATAGAGGCAGTCAAGAACTGGCCTCGACCCACATCAGCTACAGAGATCCGGAGTTTCTTGGGTTTGGCGGGTTATTACCGTCTGTTTGTGGAGGGGTTTCCATCTATTGCATCCTCGATAACCAGGTTGACCCAGAAGGGTGCCCAGTTCAGGTGGTCGGACAAGTGTGAGGCGAGCTTTCAGAAGCTCAAGACAGCTTTGACTACGACGCCGGTGATGGTTTTGCCAACAGGTTCAGGGCCATATACAGTATATTATGAAGCGTCTCGTATACGACTTGGTGCGGTGTTGATGCAGAATGGCAAGGTTATTGCATATGCTTCGCGGCCGTTGAAGATTCACGAGAAGAATTATCCAGTTCATGATTTGGAGCTAGCAGCCATTGTTCACGCGCTGAAGATTTGGAGGCATTATTTGTATGGCGTGTCATGTGAGGTATTCACGGATCACAAGAGTTTGCAATACTTGTTCAAGCAGAAGGAGCTAAATTTGAGGCAGAGGAGGTGGTTGGAGCTGTTGAAGGACTATGATATCACCATCTTGTATCATCCGGGGAAGGCCAATGTAGTGGACGATGCTTTGAGTAGGAAGTCAGCCAGTATTGGCAGCCTTGCGTATATTCCGGTCGGTGAGAGGCCGCTTGCTTTGGATGTTCAAGCTTTAGCCAATCAATTCGTGAGGTTGGATATTTCTGAGCCCAGCCGTGTTCTAGCTTGCACAGTCGCTCGTTCTTCATTATTTGAGCGTATCCGAGATTAGCAGTATGATGATCCTCACTTGCTTGTCCTTAGGGACATAGTGTGGCACGGAGGTGCCTAGTAGGTTACAGTTGGAGATGATGGAGTTTTGAGGATGCAGGGTCGTATTTGTGTGCCTAATGTGGATGGACTTCGTGAGTTGATTTTAGAGAAGGCCCATAGTTCCCGGTATTCTATTCATCTGGGCGCCGCTAAGATGTATCAGGAATTGCGGCAGCATTATTAGTGGAGGAGGATGAAGAAGGATATTGTCGCGTATGTAGCTCGGTGTTTGAATTGTCAGCAGGTAAAGTACGAGCATCAAAGACCTGGTGGTTTGTTTCAGAAGATTGAGATCCCTAGTGGAAGTGGGAGCGTATCACTATGGATTTCGTTGTTGGACTCCCACGGACTCAGAGGAAGTTCGACACAGTGTGGGTTATTGTGGATAGGCTGACTAAGTCAGCGCATTTCATTCCTGTGGCAGTTTCCTATTCTTTTGAGCGGTTGGCAGAGATTTATATTCGGGAGATTGTTCGTCTTCATGGTGTGCTCGTGTCTATCATTTCTGACCGGGGTACGGAATTTACCTCGCATATCTGGAGGGCAGTACAGCGTGAGTTGGGTACGCGGGTCGAGTTGAGCACAGCATTTCATCCTCAGATGGACGGACAGTCCGAGCGTACTATCCAAATTTTGGAGGATATGCTCTGAGCATGTGTCATGGACTTTAGAGGTTCCTGGGATCAGTTCTTGCCATTAGCAGAGTTTGCCTACAACAACAGTTATCAGTCGAGCATCCAGATGGCTCCCTACGAGGCATTATATGGTAGGCGGTGTCGGTCGCCGGTTGGGTGGTTTGAGCTGGGAGAGGCTCGGTCGTTGGGTACAGACTTAGTCCAGGATGCCTTGGATAAGGTTAAGATCATTCAGGATAGAATTCGTACAGCTCAGTCCAGGCAGAAGAGATATGCCGACCGTATGGTTCGTGATGTGGCATTCATGGTCGGAGAGCGAGTGTTGCTTCGGGTGTCGCCCATGAAGGGCGTGATGAGATTTGGGAAGAAGGGCAAGTTAAGCCCTAGGTTCATTGGGCCTTTTAAGATTCTTGATCGAGTGGGAGAGATGGCTTACAGACTTGCGTTACCGCCGAGTTTATCAGCTGTGCATCCAGTGTTTCATGTGTCCATGCTTTAGAAGTATCACGGCGATCCATCCCACGTGTTAGACTTCAGCACTGTCCAGTTGGACAAGGACTTGACCTATGAGGAGGAGCCGGTGGCCATTCTAGACCAGCAGGTCCGTCAGTTGAGATCGAAGAATTTCCCTTCAGTTCGTGTGCACCGGAGAGGTCAGCCTGTTGAGGCAGCGACTTGGGAGTCCGAGTCCGATATGCGGAGCCGTTATCCTCATCTATTCCCCGACTCAGATACTTCTTTTCTATGTCCGTTCGAGGACGAACGGTTATTTTAGAGGTGTAGAATGTGATGACCCAAAAGGTCATCACTTGTTTTAAAAGTCAATTCTGTGTTCCGAGGCCTTGAAAATCTCCTCTTGTCTCACCTCGATTTGTGTGCGCAATCCAGGCATATATCCGTAATGCTTTTATGTGAAAATTTGAGGAAAATACTAATTTTGTGATTTGACAGTCCCGGAGGGTCCATATAAAAATATGGGACTTGGGCGTATGCCCGGAATTGAATTACGAGGTCCCAAGCCCGAGAAATGAATTTTTGAAGAAAATTGTTTAACTGAAATTATAAGAGTTTTTGAAAATTTAAAGATGTTTGAATTTGATGGTATCGGGCCCGTATTTTGGTTCCGGAGCCTGGTACAGATCTAATATGGTGTTTAAGTTGTGCCTGTAAAATTTGTAAGAAACGGAATTCATATGACGTGAATCGGACCCTCGGTTGAAAAATTTGAACTTTAAGAGTTCTTGAGATTTTTCTTTGATTTTGATGCTAAACTTGAACTTCTAGGTATTATTTTGGCGATTTGATCGCACGAGTAAGTCCGTAAGATGTTTTAGGGTTGGTATGCATGTTTGGTTTGGAGCCCCGAGGGCTTGGGTGAGTTTCGGATGGGGTTCAGGATGTTTGAGACTTAGAATTTCTGCTATCATAGCTGTTACTGGTGCTCAGATATTTTGTTCATCGCGTTCGCGTTACCCCGGTCGCGAACGCGTAGAGTTAAATAGTTGGGGGTCGTTTTGTTCTATGCGATCGCACCCTCCCCTCCGCGAACGCGAAGTGTAACTGGGCCTGGGGGAGGGGAGCCCAGTACTCTATGCGAACGCGGCCTTGCAACCGCGAACGCGAAGGCTTGAGGAGCTAAAGCTCCGCGAACGCGGGCCATTCAGTGCGAACGCGAAGGCAATTTGGGCCTGACCCATCGCGAACGCAGCAGGACCATCGCGAACGTGATGAAGGCCTGTCCAGTTGTACAAAATTATTTTAAAAACGGGCAGAACCCATTTCTTCATATTTTTCGAACTACCAAGACCTAGAGGCAATTTTCTTCACACAAATTCATCTCCAAAGTATTTGTAAACAATTCTAAACTCTACTCTTTCAATTACCCAATGTTTTTCATCACTTTTAAATCAAAAATCAAGAATTTTCATGGTAGAAAATGGGGAATTTGGGTAGAGTTAGGGCTTTTTGAATAATTGAAATTTAGACCTCGTTTTGGGGTCGGATTTTGAAACTAATTGCATATTCGGGCTTGTGGGTGAATGGGTGATCGGGTTTTGGTCCGAACCTCGAGTTTTGACCAAGCGGGCCCGGGGTCGATTTTTGACTTCTTGGGAAAAATGATAGAAAACCTATAATTTAGCATTGGAGTTGAATTCGTTAGCATTTATTAATGTTAATAAGTTAATATTGACTAGATACAATTGAATTGGAAGTGGAATCAAAAGGAAAAGCGGTGTTTGAGGCTTGAGTTTGGCCGTGGAAGTTCGAGGTAAGTGTTTGGTCTAACCTTAGCTTGAGGGAATAGGTGTTGTGCCTTATTTGCTATGTGCTAGTGTAGTGTACGACGTATAGGTGTGTGACGAGTATCTATACGTTGGTGTCAAGCATGCCCGTGAGTCTTAAATTGTGATCGTTGTGTTCCTTAATAATTACTACAAATTCCTACATTTTGATTTCCCATGTTGAGCAAGGCTTATGAGTATCTTCTTGGTATTTGGTTATTGTTGAGCATTGGCTCCAGTTGAGGTTCATTTGTGAAGTTAATTGTTGGTACAAGTTTGGTTATAGCTGATTCCCTTGCCGGAACGTATTTACTTCTTATTGTTGATTCCCTTGTCGGGACGTATTTACTTCTTATTGTTGATTCCCTTGCCGGGACATATTTAATTCTTATTGTTGATTTCCTTGTCGGGATGTATTTATTCTTATTGTTGATTCCCTTGCCGGGATGTTGTTGCTGCCATTGTTTCGGTGAGGAAAGAGTGATAAAGCACGAAGGGTGATGCCGTGCACATTCATACTTATGCATATGGTGAGGAAAGAGTGATAAAGCACGAAGGGTGATGCCGTATATATTTACATTGATATTGATGCATATGGTGAGGAAGAGAGATAAAGCACGAAGGATGATGCCGTGCACATTTCTAATATTTATATGGTGAGGAAGAGAGATAAAGCACGAAGGGTGATGCCGTGCACATTTCTAATATTTATATGGTGAGGAAGAGAGACAAAGCACGAAGGGTGATGCCGTCCACATTTTCATTATTGATTGCATGGTGAGGATTGAGAGTAAAAGCACGAAGGGTGATGCCGTGCACTTATTGCCAGTTTGTTGTGATTTCTTGTTGTTATCAGTTCAAGGGCCTTAATTGTTTCATTCCGTTATTACTGTGATTCTTTATATTGGTATTTTCCCCATAGCGTGTTACCCTCCCCGTTACTTTTGAATTGCTTCTATTACTGTTATTTTTCTAGATACTGTTTAACTGCAGGTTATGTTGTTTGTTGTGTCCTAGCCTCGTCACTACTTCGCCGAGGTTAAACTCGACACTTACTCAGTACATGGGGTCGGTTGTACTTATACTACACTCTGCACTCTTTTGTGCAGATCCCAGTACTGGAGCATACGGACCTTAGCTAGGGGTTGCTGCCTTCAGTCCATCGGAGACCCGAGGTAGTCCTGCAGGCGTCCGCGGGCCTTGGCGTCCCCTTCCTATCTTGTTTCTTTCTGTTCTTTTCTATTTCAGAGACAGACATGTATTTTCTTTGTTCAGACCCTATTTGTAGTATTCTTAGATAGTCCGTGAGATTGTGACACCAGTTCTGGGTGGATTATTATTATTGTGGATTCGTATTGGCATTAGCTTAAATGTTAAATTCTGTTCTTCCTCACTTTTAAATTCCGCTATAAACTTGCATTAATTTGGTAAATTGTTAAATATAAAAGTAAAAAGGGTGAATAATTAATAATATTGGCTTGCCTAGCGGGTTCAGTGTTAGGCGCCATCACGGTCCCGACGGTGGGCAATTCGGGTCGTGACATACTGACTATGTCATGTGGTGATTTGTCTCTTTTGATATTAAATCATAGTATTTTAATAAAATTCTCAGTATTATTTTGTTTTTTTATCTCAAGCTTAAATAAGAATTTTACACAATTTTTTTTTTTGCTTTAATGATTATATTATTTATCATTTAATATTATTATACATTCATGTGATTTTTTTGGCTCACTAATTGACTTAATATTTTCTTATTATCCTTTTAATAATTATTGATAAATAATATTTTTTTATTCTTGAAATTTAATATATTTTACGCTTTTATCCTCTTACTCGAAACTATTTTAATATTTAAATCTATCAATAATATTTTTTGGATATTATTAATTATTTAATTTATTTTATTCTAAATTAATTAAGTATAAATATTCTCACATTATATTAATTTTTTTCTTTATACAGTCTCTTTTTTACTAAGAAATTTTTAATTAATATTTTACATGTAATCAAAATAATATCATATTTGACTTTAAGTTATAACTTTGATTAGTCTAAAATATAATAT